>NC_046666.1:75747594-75784164 GCF_010883055.1 Belonocnema kinseyi | reverse complement strand
TTAATAAATTAATTCATAGAAAGTATGTAAACATTTAATATGGTCACCTTTTCCACAAACTTTTTGACATTTCTCCTGAGAAGTAAACCTATTGCCATTTCCTGCGCATCCTCCATAAATAAATTTCACACATTTTCCTGTATCAGATTCAAACCCAAATACCGTATATGAACCTCTGCAAGGACCAGTTATAAGTTCTAGTAAACAGACTGAAAAAATTTGATTAGAAAACATTTTTCTTGTCTTTCTCTTTCAGCTATCTCTTGCTTCTCTTGTAAAGTTAAAATTCAAATTAAACGATGTGGATTTTGTTTAAGAAATATATGAATGCACAAACTTAATTGAAAGGCTCTCAGAATAAACATTAAATCGTGAGAGAATTATAAATTTTAGTTTATTAAGAACATTATGAAATCAACAAAAATGTAATTTACTTACGTCCCACACAAGCTGCTTCGCAGGCTTCCTTAGCCTCAAAATTATTACGATTTCCATCACATCCCCCATAAGTAAACTCCTCGCATTTTCCTGTCTCAGAATTAAAACCAAACCTCCGAATCTCACTGATACATAAACCAGGATCAAAATTTAGCGAACAAACTAGAATATATTGGATAAATAAATTATAAATTTAGCGAATTTGTTGCACTGAAAATTTCGGGGAAAAAGTTACACTTACTGTCACTTGGATTTGCAAAAGACCAAATTCCTTGGAAGAATGCGGCCAAGACCACGAATAGATTCAAGCAAAATTTATTCTGCATTTTTAATTAAATCGGAACTTCACATTCAAATTAAGTGTACATTAATATTTATGATCGCGAAGAAAAATTTCACACGAATTTTTGCTTCTCTTAATCTAGTATCAAGGCAATATTTTGTAGAAATTTGGCAATATATAGATTGAAAATTCATAAATTGGAAAGTTTGAAGTGCCTGTTAAATATAATTTTAATTTTTCATTAATTTTTTGTCTATTATCTACACTCCGACACAAATGGGTTTTTTTAATAATGCTTCAAATTATAAACAAAAACTCAAACGGAATATTTTTTATTTTAATGTTTTCAAATTGAGCAATTTTCAATTAAACGTACAAAGTTCAAAAACCTTATATTTGTATCATTTCAAACAGAAAAAATTTCAACCTTATCCAAATATTTCTTGTTAAAATCTCCTTGTAAGATTTTTATCATTTTTACGAATATTTTTATACAAATTTCGAAACTATTCTGCTTATGCAAAAAACAGTCACAATAAACATTCCTTTTTGACAAAAAAACAATTGTTTTTCAACTTACTGACATGTGTTCTAGAAGAAAATTGTTTGATAAATAATATTTTTTGATTGTTTATAATTTTAGTAAAGAGTATTGTTTAAAACAAATAATATAAAAACACTTCAGATTTCACTTTCGCAACCATTTATTTCACACTGCGTTAGCACAACATACATTGATTTCCATACAAACACGAGTCGTCAGCGTCAGCACTAGTCGCCACCGAGTCTTGCCATTTTCCCCCTTTTCCCGCTTTCCTCGCGATTTTTACATTCACACCACTACCTAGTCTAGACAGAAAATAGTGCTCTCAATATCAATTGTTTCAAAAACCATTATTTTCAATAACGACTGTGGATACGATATCCTAGCTCCCCTTTCACCACCGCCAAACTCAGACGAAGAAATGTTCTGTAACTACTGCAGAACAGAAAGTACCATTGTTTAGAACAGATTACGAATAAGTTATGAAACATTTTAATCCAGGAAACAGTAATAATATTATAATAACAATTGGGAGCTTTAATTAAATTACCTAACGAATAAATGCTTTACAGGGTGAAAATATAATTTTCCAAATCCCATAATTTTTCCTTGGCCAATTTTTGTATCTTTCCTGACCATTAAGATTCAAATTATAGCATATTAATCTTGTAATATTTTTAGCATTGGATCTTTCATAAAAGGAATAAAACAATGTTTCAGATAAAAATTTCTAATTTGCAAATTGATTTATTTTAAACAAAGAAAACGAATTTAATACGATAGAAGAGTATGTAATTAAATTTTCAAGCTAGAAAGATGAATTCTAAATAAAAAATTTTAAAATTAATATTTCATCCAAACAAGATGAAATATCCTCCATAAAGAATGAATTTTAAGACCAAAAAGACAACGTTTCAACAAATAACGATTTTTCAGTCATGAATAAAAAAAACATCTAAATTAATAAGCCTTCAAATCAGAAGACGAATTTTCTGTAGGAAATTGAATTTTAAACTGGAAAATATAAATTAATTTTCAGCAAAAAATTAGTTTTTAACAAAGTAGTTAAAGATTCAAGCCGACTGATAAGCTTTTATTCAAGAGACCATACATGTTCTACTGTTACACTGGTAACCACGCAGTTGAATTTCCAATTAAAAAAGATCAATTTGCAACAAAATGGTTCAACTGTCAGCCAAAGAGACGAATTATCAACTACAAATATGAAATATAACAAAAAAATGATATCTTAACAAAGTGGTTCGACCAATAATCTCAAAAAAAAGGTTGAATCCTCAAGCAAAAAAAGATAAAATTTCAACCAAACAGTTGCATTTTTATCTAAGAAAGCTGAAATGTCTACTAAAGGAAACGCATTTTTAAGTCGAAGACAAATTTTAGACAACAACAAATTTCATTTTCATGTAGAAAATATTTCAGTTTGACTTTTGAACATTAAAATATGAGTTTTAAATAAGAAGTAAATTTTCTGCAAAGGTACGTGAATGAATCACCCAAAAAGACGAGTTTTCAACAAAACAGTAGAATCTTCATTCAAATAGTTGCATTTTATTCCAGAAGGATCAAATTTCTAATGAAATAGATGAGTTTTTAAATAAAAAAAGCAAATTTTCAACAACAAAATATAGTTGAATTTTCTTTCAAAAAAGATTTCAGTTGACTTTTCTGTCCCAAAATATGAATGATAAACAGAAAGTATATTTCCTACGAAATATATTAATGTTCTACGACATAGTTGAGTTTTCAACAAAAAGGGATAACTTTTTGAATAAAATTTTTGAATTTTCAAACAAATAATAAAATTTATAACTAAAAAGATAATCTTCAGAAGGTAGCAAATACAAAAAGATGAATATATAAATAGAAATAAAAGTTTAATAAATTACTTACATGAGAATTTAAAGAAATTGTCTGACTTTTGCAATTAAAAAAAAGTATATCCGACGTTATCCTGACCAATGCAATTTGTTGACTTAAAAAAAAATCGTTGTTGGCTAGATTCATTTTTCACTCACCAGGATTCTTTGGCGCGTAAAGTTAAGGTCACATTAACTTTCTGTACAATTACTGCGAGTTATTTGTTCCATTAGCGAATTTCTAAAAAAATACGTACATGAATCAAGGAAACCCCCCGCCGTAACAAATCGTAACAACATCTCCCGCCACCCGGTCCTACCGTTTGAACTGTTACGTAATTTAAGTACGTTCACTTGCAAGGAGAATAAATAGACTCAAGAAATATCTATCCTACATTTTTAAAAAGAAATATTATAGTCTAATCAATTCTATGTTAATTTTTATTATCTGCAGGAAATTTTTCAGATGAATTTCTGATTCGGTTTAAGGTCATGTAACACATGTCTGATTCCTACCTTATCCAAATTTTATTTTCGCTAAACTCACGTTCAAAGTTTGAAAAATTAAATAAAAAAGTGCTAAGGAAGATTTATCTGATCCTAAATGTTAACAATTAACGGTCGGTAAGATAGGAGTAGATTAGTGTTAAGCCACCTTAAGGGCATGTACGAAATTGTCACGTGACCATATCTTTTAAACGGACTTATTCATAAACTAATAAGTCGAATGGATTTTCTGGACCAGACATACGTGCAATATTTACTGAGCAATTTAAATGGCTGTCGTTACTTATAATGAAACTTCGGCACAAACAGTCGGAATTTTTCCGTACAAAGAGAGGGACTTGGAAAAGGGGCTATTTGTACCGAAATTTCGTTACGAATAGCCGGATTTTTCCAGTACATGTAGATACTCCCATTTAAATTGTGCAAGTTTTTAATTTATGAATTTAAAATTGCTTAGTTTTAAAGTTTTTCAATTTAAAAGTGTGATGAAAATTTAATTAATAAATATACTGATAATTTGTTAAGCGATTATTTTGTATCGAATGTTTTTGTGGAAAATAATAAATAATTTTCTCACATTATTATCCTTTGCCTTTGCTTATAGTTTTTTCCAAAGTTTTGTTTGTAAATTTTTTAAGGGTTAAAAGTTTTTGTTACAGTATTACAAATTTGATAAAGTAATTTCATACAATGCATAATTAGTTCATATTTTTTCGATCAACAATGTTAAGAATTATCTGCATTGTTTCATTACTGACTGTTTTAAAATATGTAAATTGTTTATGTATAAATTTATAAATATAAAATTGCTTAATTTCGAAGGCTTCCAATTTTAAAGTATTGTGTTTTATGAAAATTTGGTAATTGTTGGCTTTCGCGACTTTTCCGAATTAGAGTAAAGCATTTAAAACCGGTTGGAAAATCTTCTTTGTGGTCCAGAAATAAATAATAGTCGACGAAGAAGACCCAAAACATTTTGTGTTTTTCCCATAAACATAAAAATATATAACAAAAATTTAAAAAATCTAAAAGTGTAAAAGATAGAATGATAAAATGAGGGATATTCAGACTTTGATGATTATTTTATAAGTTTTGATAATATAAAATTTAAAATGTGAACAATTTTTTATTTCAGGCATAATTACGTTAATACCAAGAAAAGGAGCCTTGATTTACGTCAACGGCAGGGAAGTAACCGATTCCATTATTTTGAAAACGGGTTCTCGAGTAATTCTTGGTAAAAATCACGTCTTCAGATTCAATCATCCGGATCAAGGTATATTAAATGTTTTCCACTTATGGCATTATTTTCCTCTGATTCTAAAATTTCCAACACCATTTTATTGAATTTCTGAATAGTGCGAGAACGCAGAGAAAAGACTTCACCAGCAGAAACTCAAGGAAATGTTGAAGCGGTCGAAACAGTTGACTGGAATTTCGCGCAAATCGAACTGCTTGAAAAGCAAGGCATCGATCTCAAAGTGGAAATGGAAAAGCGTTTGCTTAATCTCGAGGAACAATTTCGCAAAGAAAAAGAAGAGGCTGATCAACTTTTTGAAGAGCAAAGAAAGGTAGGTCCTTATTGCATGAAAGGTTTGCTTTAAGTACAAAATTCATATAGTTTTTTATTTTTTGCAAACAAATTTATTTTTCAGAATTACGAAGCTCGAATTGACGCTTTGCAAAAACAGGTAGAAGAGCAAAGCATGACAATGTCAATGTACAGCAGTTATACTCCCGAAGACTTTAATAATATCGAAGAAGATATTTTCGGTGAGTATTAAGAAGTTATTTCCATTTAAAAATGTTACAATTTTGAAGCGTTGTAGTTTTTTAAAATCAAACTTGAAACGTTTTCATAGTATCTTTTAGAGCTTTTAATATTTTAGTATTCCATTATCGTAATTTTGAGGTTCAATTGTTTTGCACGTAGAAATCATGCAGCATGATTTTAAGATTCACTCGTGTTTTTTTCAAAACAAAACCTGCTGCAATTCACACTTCTTTGAACGCTTTGCTGAAGTATGAATTTAAAATCTCATTTATTGGACAGCATAAACTTTGAGTCACTAATCTCTTCACAAATATTTTTATTCATTGATTATTTCATTCATATTTTCAGTCATTTAGTCACATTTTAAAAGAGATCGCAAATAACTACGCCAACCTGTTTTATAAATATTAATAAAGAAGAAAATCGATAATTCCAAACTTTCTTCAATTAAAATAATTTAATTAAATTGAATTAATTAATTAATTAAATTAAGTTTATTCGAGAAACCTCCCTGTGAAAGAAAATTCGAAGAGTTTGATGTCTTTTGTATAAAAAAACTATGTTTTAAAAAATTCTCCTTGTTGGAAAACAAAATTTTATTATAAATTTTTCAATTTCATTCAAATTGAAAGTACTACCAAGTTATCATCTGTCTTTTCTGTACCTGGTTTTAAAATAAAATCCCCTGCTTTATATTTCTTTTATTAAAATATTATTGAGATCTCTTTTAAAGACCGTTGTGAAAATTCCGCTTGGCTTTTCTGACTGTTTCGCCTGGTGATGGCTTGCATTTCAGTCAACCCCTTGTTTGACGCAGAGAGCAACTGGGGTGAGCGGGAATTTCAGCTGGCCGCTTGGGCCTTCCGTAAATGGAAGTACCATCAATTTACGAGTCTTCGAGACGACCTTTGGGGTAATGCGATTTTCCTAAAGGAGGCTAATGCGATCTCTGTTGAGCTAAAGAAGAAGGTACGTCTCCGAAAAATTGTCTCAAAAGTTCAATTTCATCATAAACTTATCTTACTGTCTATACGAGGAGTTGACCACTTGACTGTTGGTTGTGCACAAGTCTTCAAGATCTTAAAAACTTCATGAGATTTCCAAGATACCAAAAGGTTTCACAAATATTTCAAAGAGTTCACAACATTTTCAGAAGATTTCAAAGATATCAATAGATTTTAAGATATTTCGAAAGATTTCAAACATCAGAAAACTATCTGTATTAGTTAAAAATTACACAACAATTAACAAAAATATGGAACGGATTTGGCATATTTTCTGTAAATCGTATATTGCTCGTATCACTCTCTCTAGAAGTACTACTTCGAAAATTATATTTTTGTTAGAACTTAACATTTTTTTATTTTGTTTAGTTTTCTAAAATATTTAGTTGCTTAATATAAGGTAACGGAACCAATCATAGTGAAAATAGAAAGAATTTGATCTTTTATCTAGATGACAATAGCACCTCTCCCACCCTCCGCATATAATTGGTTCCATTACTACAATTATTAATTAATAATAATGACTGTTTTGTTAATAGTTTTATTCGATATAAGAATAAATTGCTTATATATTTTTGAATAATTATAATTGAAGCTATAAAAATACATTTTCAAAAAGAAACTTTGACTTTTGGACAAGCAAATGTAATCTCCATTTTCGTAATATTTAAGAATAAGAAAAATGCCAAAGTATTTCCAAATGTTTCAATGATATCAAAATATTTAAAAAGCTATCCAAAGATTTTAAAAGACTTCTAAAATTTCGCCAAGATGCAAAAGATTTCAGTAAGACATAACAGATTTTACAAAGATATGAAAGATTTTAAAAGTTTTTGATAGATTTCATCATATTTTATAATATTTCTAAGGAGATCAAACATTTTACAAAGTATTCAGTGATTTTACTCATTTGAAGATATTTCACAAAGGCTTAAATAATTTCCAGAGATTTTAGAAATATTCCAAAAGATTTCAAAACATTTCAAAGATTTCATAAAGACTTTATAAAGATTTCGTAATATTTCACAAAGGTTTAGAGAATTTCCATAGATTTTACAAAGATTTTATCGTATTTCACAAAGATTTCCAAGATTTTAAGGATTTTAAGAAATTCCATAAACGTTTCAAGAGATTCGAAAGAGATTTTAATAATTTCAAGAAATTTTTCAAAGGTTTAAAAAAATCTGAAAAAGATTTTAAAAGTTATCCAAAGATTTTATAAGGATTTCAAATATTTCTTGAGATTTCACAAAAATTTCATAACCATAAAGAAATACTTAAAAAATTTCAGTGCTTTCACAAAAGTTTTAAAATATTTCAAAATATTTCAAAAATTTTAATGATTTCACAAAGATTTCAAAAAGATTTCAAAATATATAAAAAAATTTATAAAGATTTCATATTATTTCACAAAGATATCAAAGGTTTAAAAAATATTTGAGTATAATTTCAAAAAATGCATAATACCTTTCAAAAATTTCAAAGGTTTTATAAAGATTTCTTTATATTTAAGAAAGTTTTCTAAGATTTTATAATATTTCACAAATATTTAAAAAATTTTAAAAGATTGTACGATTTCAAAGATTTCACAAGCATTCAAAAGATTTCAAAGATTTCAAAGGGTTTTAAAGCTTTTAAAAATATTTCAAAGATTTCAGAAAGACATCAAGAATTTCATGAAGATTATGTTACAAATATTGCGATAGATTGCATAATGTTTCACAAATGTTGCAATGATTTCAAGAGACTTCACAAATATTTCAAAAGATTTCAAATGATTTCAAATTATTTCATAGATATTATACAGATTTGAAATATTTATGAAGATTTCAATCATTTCAATGAAAGTATGCTACTCACGAGTAGCTGAAAACTACCCTTTAAACCAAAAATGTCAATTCTTAATATTGGTCTAGTGGAATATTAATTATTATTGTTTAATTAATGTTTAATAATTTGAACAAATGAAATTTATTTAAAGAATTTAAAAAAATTTCTTTTTTCGAAAAAATTGTTATTATTGGTCTAGTGGAATATTTATTATCATTAGTTCTTTAATTGTCAATTGTTTAAACAAATGAAATTGGTTTAAACAGTTTTTTTGTGCTAAAAATTATTAATATTTCTTCAGTGGTATATTGATCAACATTTTTTGATTAATTTAATTTTTTTGAATTTTGTTTTTATAATAATTATTCCTTAAATCTTACTGACAAATTAATTTTATGTTTTATTAAACTTTTACTCAGGCGAACCCGGTAATACATCATAGTCACGGACTAATTCATGTGACTGATGAGATTAGAATGTTATAAGTTAATTCCAATAATTTAATACGATGCTTGAAACCTCCTGCAATGATGTTGTAGATATATAATTACGAGCGTAATTAATTATTACTGATAAATATTCCACTACACCCACAGTAATAATTTGTATTAAACAACAATTTGAAACGAAATTACTTTAAACAAATTCTATTTGTTTAAACAATTAAAAATTAATGAACCAATGAAAATAAATATTCCACTAGACCCATAGTAATAATTTTTAGGGAAAAAATGAATTTTCAAGAAAAAAAGTTTAACAAATTCTATTTGTTTAAATAATTAAAAATTAATTAACCAATGAGAATAAATACTCCCGGGGGTGTGTTAGGGGTATCACATCCATATATCTGATACAATAAATTCTTCGTTGGATAATTCTGTACAGATCTCCATACTTTCCTCGTACCTATAGTTCTTGATAGATTTTTTTTTAATATTAATTTCTTTACTCCAGGTTCAATTTCAATTTACTCTTCTCACGGACACACTCTACTCGCCTCTTCCTATTGATCTTTTGCCAGCGATAGAAGACGAAGAAGAAGAAGAAAGGCCATTTCCTCGAACTATTGTCGCAGTCGAGGTTCAAGATACCAAAAATGGAGCGACCCATTATTGGACTTTAGACAAACTCAAGTAATTCTCTAGTTTTATTGAGCTAAAAATGCATATATCTTGTCTTACTTTGATATTATTAAACGAGACCGAGATCTCAATTGAGAACTTCTCATTAAAAAAAAAAATATAACAAAATTCACGCTACCGTGGCTTTTGTTCTAGAACACGTTTCCTCTATGCTTCAGGACTAACATATGCTTAGATTATTCAAAAGAGATTTTGCAATTTGGTTCCACAACTTTACGAGAGAGTTCATGTTTCTTTTAGAAGTTAAGAACAAATTAAATTCTTTACAATAATGAAAATTAATGAAAGGAAGGAAAAAGTTATGAATGAATCACTGATGTTGACCAAATTACATAATTTTGGAATGATCTGAATAAATATGTAGAAGCAAATGAAGATCATTCTTTCAGTAAATACTTTTGTGTTAGTGGTGGTTCAGAGTTGAGTATTTTAATATGCGAAATGAGATTTTTAGCTTGAAAAAGTCTCTATTGAAAATTATGAACTGCCACTAACAAAAGTATAAATGTTAACTTGTAGACAGCGCTTGGAGCTGATGCGACACATTTACAATGAAGACTTGAGTCTCAGCACTCCGGAGGCCAAAGGGGATATTTTCCAATACCTTATCAACCGCTCTAATCCGAAGTTATCGCTCGCAAATCTTTTGCCTTCGAGGTTGGTGCTCGGTCGCACGACACATGTTCATCGTGCAGCTTCCACGAATTGCAAAAATCATTTTCCCCAATTTTCACATTCTAAATCTGATAAGACGAGCATATATGAAAATGAATTTTGCATTCGATTGCTTGAAAACACGTCATCTCATCACTTTCATTTTAAAAATTCACTCCAAGCACTAGTGCATTCTGTCTAGAATTGCACTGGTTTATTTTTCTTAGAAATTGCGACCACGTATTGTTGAAAATCCTGATAAAAAATTTCCATCTAAGAAGATTTCTTTTTTAATTTCAAGAACTTATTCCTAAAAAAGGGGAGTCTGACATATGAATTAAAAAAAAGTATTTACAAAATTTCGAATTACAATTCGAGGGTTACGATAAAAAAAATAAAAATACTTTTATGTTACTTTTATTTTTCTGAGGAAAGGTTTCAAAATTTAAAATTGAACAACTTTTGATAAAAAGTAGTTAAATTGGAAAATTCTGACATTAATTTTGTTATTTGAATACGATTTCAATTAAAATAAAGGCTGCGTTTAAATTTCAGATTCAAACTTTTAAATCCCTATGGCTTAAAAGCTTTACTTGGAAGCATTCAAGTATTACAAATTTTGAATGATGCTTGTCTTTACTTTGAAGTGGAAACATTTAATTTAAAATAAATTATTTAAATTCGAAATTAAACATATAAAATTGTCAAATTTTAAAATTAGTTAAAAAATGATTTTACCTTATCCTGAGTTTTCAAATGAAACGATTTTATTCTGCAGCAATTCAAATTCATCAATTTAGAAATTGAGATTGAATGAGTTCCAGCATTTGAAATTGAATAGTTTTACATTCGTAGATCATAAAATTTGAAATATTTTTAAAATAAACGTTCAGAATGAAACAATTTTAATTGATTTTTAAATTTGAATAGTATTTAATTTGAAATTCCGAGATTTTATTTAAAGCCATCAGAATCAATCAAATAAAGAAGTTAAGGGACAGAAGTGTTTTGTTTTAATTTCACAGACACTGCTTGGGGGCGCGTTCATTCAATCAACTTTATCGTCGATTTTGTTGCATTTTTCATGTAATGCCCCATCATTTTCAAGCTAAATAGTATCTCAATGTCTTAAAAATTTTAATTGCAGCAAACAACCGAAACTTTGTCTTGTCCAAAGCTAATGTCTTCATTATTATTACTATTGCCTCTTTATTTACATTTGTTTGCTAAACACGCTTTTCCACCTGGCTTTGAGTTATAAAAACAGCCTGATAAGATTTTGCTATAGTGATAATTATCACAAATTTAGAAAATAAGGTTCCTTATCCCTTTAAAGTCTAGCAGAAAGAAGAATAGTATTCTGTCAGTCATTTTTTTTTTGGTCGTGGATCGATATCATTTGGATCCAAAAGAATCGAATAAACATGAATTCTTTGAGTTTAAGATATAAAAATTCAAAGTTCAAAGCAGAAAATGAAATATATATTCAATTTTAATTCACGTCTCGTATTCTCTTTGTTTTTAATCACAATCCCTTAGCTTTACATAAGCTCAAAAACACTGGGTCGACGCATGTTTTCTGGTATTAATTAATCTGATTTTTAGGACGTATGATAAATGTATTTTTTTTTATTCAGGCAACGACTGGAACTGATGAGAGAAATGTATCATAATGAAGCTGAATTATCACCAACCTCTCCTGATTATAATATCGAAACTATTACTGGTGGAGATCCATTTTATGACCGGTTTCCATGGTTCCGCATGGTGGGAAGGTAAAATATTTTGAGACCCCCGTTTCAGTTTTAACTTTTTTTTCATGGATATTTAGGTTGTGCGATTAGGGATTTTGGGCGAGCAATTAGGGATGTTGTACGGTCAACTAGGGGAACGATAACATATATTTTTAATACATTTTTGTTATGTATACAAATTTTTTATATCTTTTTGTTACATACATATATTTTTTTATATTAGGGGTCGTACTTAAATTACGTAACAGATTAGAAGCTCTCTTTAAGACCCCCACTTCCCCTGTCATAAACCGTAACAAAATATTTCTACCCCCCCCCCCCTCTTTCTTACTGTACGTAATTTTTAGTTTACAGAAATGTTTTTCTAGTTATTGCTTGTAGAATTAGACAGGGTGTCGGAGAACTCCATGTTTTAAATTCCCTGATTTTTCTTGGACTAATTTTTCATTTTTCTTGATCATTAATATTCCAATACCAGCATTTAAATATTGTAATCCTTTTAACATAGACTCTTTTATAAAATGAATTACATAGTATGTATTTCAGATAAAAATTAAAAATTTTGAAATTATTACATTTTTTACACGCAAAAAATGTATTTTCTGCTATAAAATGTGGCTTTTTAACAAAATATTTGAATTTTCTACGAAATGATTAAATTCTTAACATAATTGAATTTTCATCCTAAAAATATAAATTTCCAATTAAAGTGTCATAGTTTATATTTCAATCAAAAAAGATGAAATTTACACGAAGTAAAATTTTTAAACCAAAAATATGACTTTTCAGAAAAAAGTTAGTTTTTCACGAAACTGATGCAATTTTACCCAACAAAAATGAAATTTGAAACGAAGAAAATTATTTTTTTTACCACAAAAGCAAAATTTTCAACCAAAAAAGATCAATCTTAAAAAAATGAAAAAGTTAAACTTTCAGTAAAAAAACTAATTTTAAATAAAAAAATGGATTATCCACCAAACAGCTCAAATTTGAACATGAGACGTTAGCCTTTAATCAAAAAATTAATTTTGAACAATTTAGTTTACCTTTTACTCAAGTAGTTGAATTTTTAATAAAAAAATATTAATTTTTACAAAATAGTTAAACTTTCAATCAAAGAGATGAATTTTTAATCAAAAATATATATCTTTAAAAAAAAGATTTCTTATTAAAGTGATTCAATAAAATCTTTCAAATAAAATATTTGTTGAGTGCTCAAGAAACGGAGAATCATTTTGAACGAAAAACTTGTTATTTTCAGTAAAAAAATAAATTCCTACAAAGAAAGATGAATTTTTAATCCAAAAAGATAAATTTTCAGAAAAATAGTTGAATTTTCGTTGAAAAAAGATTCTAGTTGATTTTTTAAGATCAAAATATGAATTAAAAAAATAAGTTTCCACGAAAAAAAATGGAATTTTTAATCCAAAAAGACAAATTTTTTAACCAAAAAGGATGAATTTTGAACAAAATAGTTAAATTCATTACTAAATAGTTGGATTTTTATCGAAGAAATATGAAATTTTTACTAAAACAGAGAATTTTAAATAAAAAACGACCTTTTTTAAGTTGAACTTTCGTCCAGAAAAGATTTTGGTTCATTTATCAACACCAAAATATAAATTTAAAACAAAAAGTAAATTTTCTACGAAATAGTTGAATTGTCAACAAAACAGTTGAATTTTAAACCAAAATGTGTGGATTTTTAACAAAATAGGTTAATTTTCGACCAAACATTTACATTTTTATTACAGAAAAATGAAATGTCCCTTGAAAACCAATTTTTAATTAAAAAAAAAAATGTCTGAGAAATAGTTGAATTTTCATCCAGAAAAGATGTTAGTTCTCTTTTCAACACAAAAATATAAAATTTGAACAAAAAGTATATTTTCTGCAAAGTATTTCAATTTTCAAAAAACATTTAAGTTTTCATTTATATTTTTATTTAAGAAAGGTGTCATTTCTGCTGAAGTAGGTGAATTTTAAAATCAAAGACACTATAGCTTTAAAAAAAGAGTTGAATTTTTATTCAAGGAGAACCAAATTTCTTCTAAAACAGATGAATTTGAAAAAAAGTTAAATTTTCATACAATGAAGATTCTAGTTAACTTTTCAACACCAAAATAAAAATTGAAAACAATTAGTTAATTTCCTGTTAAATAGTCGAATTTTTAACCAAAAAGTATGACTTCATAAGAAAATTCTTGAATTTTCAACCAGACAGTTGCATCTTCATTCAAGAAAGATCCAATTTCTGCTAAAGCAGGTGAATTTTAGAATTAAAACACAATGTTTTAAAAAAGAGTTGAATTTGTAACCGCAAAGTAGTATTTTTGTTGAAGAAAAATCAAAATTTTATGAAAAAAGTTGAGTTTCTAAATCAAAAAGACAAATTTAAAAAAAAAAAGAGTTGAATTGCATCTAAAACTGTTTCATGTTACTTTTCAACACAAAAAGACGAGTTTTAAACAAAATGTAAATTTTCTAGAAAACAGTTGAATTTTCAACAAAACAGTTGTATTTTTATCGAAAAAAGAAGCAATATTTCTACTAAAGAAGATAAATATTTAAATCAAAAAGCTAAATTAAAAAAAAAATAGTTTTCATCCAAAAAAGATTTCAGTTGATTTATCAGCCAGAAAATATGAGTATAAACAAAAGGGTAATTTTCTACGCAAAGATTTGAATTTTTAACCCAAAAAAATCGATTTTTTTAAACAAAACATTTCAATTGGCAACCAAAAAGGATTTATTTTTAAGGAAATTGTTATATTTTCATCAAAATATAATAGAATTTATAACTAAAAAGATAATCTTCATTGGAAAATTTAGCGACTTTGCAAAAATTACGTAAATAAGTGAAGGACCCCCCCCCCCCCTTGAAATGTTACTTTATTCAAATACGATCCTTTATATATACTTATATGTATACCTCCGTCTGAAAAGGAACTAGTTTGTCGGCCTGGAGTTTTGAATAGGGACACATGGCTTGAAAAACGAGGCACCGGAGCACTTTTGAATTTGGCAAATAAAAAAAGCGTTTTTCGTACAGTAACATATACATTTTAGAGAGGTGAATCGGGCATTTAGGGAGTTCGGATGGAAATTTAAGAAGGCCAGGCGGGCATATATGGATGTAGAGGGCATTTAAGGAGGTAGAAAGCAGGTAAAAACGTAGCAAGCATTGAGGGGAACGAGCTGGCATTTATGGAGGTTAATCTGCCACTTGGGAAGGTTTCACGATCATTGAGGGAAGTTGGGCGTACATTTCGTGAGTTAACAGGCGTTTAGAGAGGTCGGGCTACCATTTAGACATTAAGGTAGTTGTCCTGTAAAAAGTCAGATATCTGAATAAAATAGTTTTTCTATGATTTTGATAATAAAAATATTATAAATAATGTAATTTCAAATAAAGCACATTACTATTTATGAAAAATGTTAAAATTCACCACAAAACCCCATTAATTTTAATAATGTTTTCTGCAATTGACCATCAACAATTTCTGGCAATTTCTCACCGTCACTTCTTACCAATTTTTGAAAAATGGTTGCATTTTAATAAATCATGACTTTTTTTCCCCGGGAAAACGTTTCCTACATCTCTACTGTTTTCAATTTTAAAAATAACTAAATAATCTTAAAATATAATTATTTGTTTATTAAATGTTTTCTTTAAAAAAATATTGTTCTAACGATTATAACTATAGAAAAATGTACTTTCAAAATTGGCAACAGTAAAGTTGTAGAGAATATTTTTTCGGAAAAAATAAGTCGTCATTTATTAAAATGCAATAGTTTTTCAACAATTGGTAAGAAGTGCCGGCCAGTCAAAATTCAATTGCAAAAAACATGGTTAAAATTAATTTTCTTTTGTTGTGAAGTTTAAAATTTTTCATACAAAAAACTTTATTTGAAATGACATCAGTTATAATAGTTTAATTCTTAAAATCATAGAAAAATGATTTTTTTAGATATCTGACTTTTTTCACAACTACCTTAAACCGCCCTTCTAATAACTGATTGTCGTTTTATTTCCTTGTTTTAATTCTCTTAAAATAACTGTAACAATTTATAATTTACTTTACATTTGCAATTGCAGATCTTTCGTATATCTGAGCAATTTGATGTACCCAGTACCCTTGATTCACAAAGTCTCAATCGTCAATGAAAAAGGAGATGTCAAAGGATACCTGCGTGTCGCTGTTCAAGCCGTCGTGGGTATGTGTTAAACCAAATATGATTTTATTTTTCTAAAAGCAAACCTTAACGTACACTTCTTCCAGAAGAGGAAAACAGTGAATACTCATGTGGGGTTCGTCAATCGGCTCGAATTTCCTTCGAAGATGATTTATTCGGTGGTCACAAACACAGCAAACGCAACACTCTTCTCGCGCAGACTCTAGAAAAGAACCAGCAGATTCTTCTTCAGGAAGAAAGGGTTGTTGAAGGTCAAAACGAAACTAAGGATATGAAAGATGAGGAAGAAGTTGGCGATGGTGATAGTGGAAGGGGAGATAGTTCCGTTTCCAGTGACATGAAAGAAGAAGATCTGCCTGATCATCTCCAAACCGGAGTGGAATTCACTTTTAGAGTGACCGTTTTACAAGCCATGGGCATTTCTACTGAATATGCTGATATCTTCTGCCAGTTCAAGTAAGTATTTTGATGTTTTTTATTAGTTCAGTTTTATAATATGGGTGATTCTTTGTATTAAGGTCACTTTTGACAGAAAAAATTTTTGTTGCAAAAGTATTTTGAAATATTTTTTTGTATTTGAACTATTTATTGGTCTTGGAATAAGCGATTTTGAAAGTATTTGAGCTTAATAATGCATCTTTCATGCTTAAAAAAGGAAAAAAGTTTTGAACTGATCGGTCATTTTTCAGACTCCGCATTAGTAATTCGGTTTTCGTAAAAATGACTATTCTACATTTTTTTCGGCCACTGAGTTTGAATTTAATAAAATAATTTACAACTTCAAGTTGGCTAATCCTGATTAATAAGTATAACGAGCAATAGAATTCGTAAATTAAAAATGGCTAGTTCAAGACGTGAACTTAATATCTAAAAATATGTATTTTGAAGGTTTATAGTTAAAATTTATTAGATTTTAAAAATTTGTGTAGAAAAATGCTTAAATTTGGTCAATTTGTAAATATCTTCCAAATTGAAAAATTTCAAATGTAATTCATGAAAATTACAAACCAAATTTATCTTCAGACTCAAAAAGTCAATGATTTATAATTGTACATTTTCAAAATTATAAACACTTCAAATCTTTAATTGTAAAGATTTACAATTCAAATTTCTATAATTATAGGGAGTGACAATTATTGCAAATTCCTTTATTGTTATCCCTTATATTTTAAATGTATGTAATTTTGAATATTTTTTTAATAGTTCAATTTTAAAGATTTATAATTCAATATTCTTCAGATTTAATAATTTGCAATTCGAAATTCTTCAATTTGTAAGATTTATTAATGCAGAATGTATGTTGTTAAAAATGATATAATTTTAGACGTTTCTTTTTTGAATTTGTAGTTTAACTTTGAAGATGCACAATCGAAAATTCTTTAATTCTTAAAATTCGAAATTGAAGGCTGTTCAATATTTAATTTATACAATAGAAAAGGATGCAATTTGGAAAATTAAAAATTTAAAACATATTGATTTGTGAATATTCAAAATTAAAATTAATTCAGTTTGAAAAATGTATGCATAAAAATTCTTAAATTTTATCAAGATTCAAGAGTTTTAAGTCCAAATAATGTATAATTATACATTTTCAAAATTATAAACTTTTCAAGTCTTAAATTTTAAAGATTTAAAATTAAAATTTCGGCAATTTTGAAGTGACAATTAAAAATGTGTGAATTTCAAAATATATGTAGATTTTAAAATTAATAAATTTTCAAGATTTATATTTTAAATTTAGATATGTCATTTTTTGAATTGTTTTTATAACTGACGAGTGTCAATTGCAAATTCTCTAATTTGAAATATTTTCAATTGAATACTTCAGTATATAATTTGTAAAATAGAAAATGATGGAATCTTTAAAATGAAATATGTATATTAGTTTAAAGTCAAATCCTTTAATACTTACTGGCGATACATACACAAGTGCAATACTTAGATTCAGTTATCAAATAATTACATTTATATTTTGTCAAGCGACTAAAAGTCTCTATGAAAGAATAATAGTTTTCGAGACAATCTTTTAAGGAATAACAGTCTCATTCTTTATTTTATTAATCTTGGATTCAAAAATACTTCGCAAGTTTAGCAACTTGTAACATTTGTGAGTTGAGAAAAAGTAAAAGTAATTTTTCATGAATTTAATGCTTTTTAATTATATTTTTCGGGTGAAATAATTTTTATCACTTTTATGCTGTTGGTTTATATGATCAAAAAGCAAAAATCTAGCGAAGTTTAAAACAAATCAATAAATATTTGCAAAGATATTACACGGCAAAGCACAAGTGACCTTTATTCAAAGAAATATCCACGTAGGCAATTTAATTTTTATCCTTTATTCATAATTCCTGATTTGTATTTTCTAGCTTTTTACATCGTCATGATGAAGCCTTCTCGACAGAACCTGTTAAGAATACTGGCAAGGGAAATCCACCCGGATTTTATCATGTCCAAAATGTAAGAATATTAACGAGGGATTGACATCTCGATTTTAGAGAATTCTATCAAATCTAATTTCCCTTAAGGATTTCATGTCTGAATACTGATTAGCAATAAATATGACTATTTTCTGGTATATTACAGATTACTGTCACGGTCACGAAATCATTTTTGGAATATTTGAAAACCCAACCAATTGTCTTTGAGGTCTTCGGACACTACCAGCAACATCCTCTACACAAGGATGCAAAGCTCGATTAGTAAGAACTTTATTTTCTGCAGTATCGATTATTCGATTTAAATTTAATTAAATCCCTTTTATAATATGAGACCAGGGTGGCCAGTTATCGGGAAACCCGAGAAAAACCGAGAAGCCCGGTATAAAATTCATATTTTTGGGTCGAAAATTCATCTTTTATAGCTGAAAGTTAATTATTTTAAATTGAAATGTATGCTGTTATGTTGTGGGTTCAGAATTAATCTCTTTTAGTTACAAATTCTACTATTTGATTGAAAATTCAATCATTGTATTGAAAATTCCACTGCTTTGTCAAAAAGTCGTTTTTAAAAATAAAAAACTCATCCTTTTCGATTTAAAGTTGATGGTTTGGTAGAAAAGTCATATTTTCTAAAAGAAAATTAATCTTTTATGGTTAAAAGGTAATTTTTTCATAAACAAATCTCATATTTTCAGTTCAAAATTCATCTATTTTATTTATAGACATATAGACATATTCTATATAGTTGAAAAAGTAATTATTTTATTGAAAACTCAATTATTTTGTTGGAAATTCAACTATATGATATACTTGAAGTTCAGAATTCATCTCATTTAATTAAAAATTTCACTATTTGGTAGAAGATTTCATTAAAAAGGTTTTGTAAAAAAGTGTTTTTTTTTTGTTTGTTGAAAATTAATTCTTTTATTTGATTTTGGGTTATGAGTTCATCTCTTTTAGTTAAAAATTCTACTATTTGGTGGGAGATTTCATTGAAAACAGTTTGTTAAAAAGTTTCTTTTTTTTTCTTTGTTGAAAGTTTAATTTTTTTATTTAAGAACTCTATTATAATATTTGAGGTTCATAATTAATTTTTTTTGGTTAAAAATTCGACTATTTTGTTAATAATCCAATTATTTTATTAAAAATTCACATATTTTTATTCAAAAATCGTAGTTTTTGGTTGAATGTTATTTCTTTTTGCTTGAAAAGTTTTCTATTATATTTAAAGTTCAGAATTCTTTTCTTTTTATCAAAAATTCTACTATTTGGTCGAAGATTCCATCAAAAAGAGTTTTTTGAAAAGTCTTATTTGTTTGGTTGAAAGTTAATTCTTTTTGTTTGAAAATTTTACTATTATATTTTAAGTTCAGAATTTGTCTTTTTTTATCAAAAATCGTACTATTTGGTGAAAGATTATATCGAAAAGAGTTTGTTAAAAATTGTGTTTGTTTGTTGAAAGTTAAATTTTGGTATTTGAGAACTGTATTATTATATTTTCGGTGCACAATTAATCTCTTTTCTTTCAAAATTCGACTATTTTGTTAAAAATTCGATTATTTTATTACAAATTCACATATTTTATTCAAAAATCATAGCTTTGGTTGAAATTTAATTATTTTTTTTTGAAAAGTTTGCTATTAAATTTTGGGTTCCAAATTCATTTCTTTTCGTTAAAAGTTCTACTATTTGGTGGATGATTTCATCGAAAAGAGATTGTTAAAAAGTTTCATTTTTTTGTTGAAAGTTAAATTTTTTATTTGAGAACTCTATTATTATATTTTAGGTTCATAACTAATCTCTTTTGGTTAAAAATTCGACTATTTTGCTTAAAATTCATTTATTTTATTAAGAATTCCATTCATCTGTTGAATATTCAATTATTTGGTTAAAAAGTATTTTTTTTTGTCTAAAATACAACTGATTTATTGGATATTTGTCTTTTTGAATAGAAAATTCGTCCTTTTGGATTAAAATTTCAACTTTTGGTGAAAAAGTCATATTTTTTGTTTAAAATTCATCTTTTGTGGTTGAAAGTTAATTGCTTTATTTGATGAATATTTTTGGCTTGATAATGAAACTGTTCTTGGTTGAAGTTTAATTTTTATAGTTTGAAAATTTAATCACTTAGTTGAAGATTTATATTCATAGGTTGAAAAATTAACTATTTGGTAAAAAATTGAACTTCATTATTGAAAATTCGTCTCCTCTGATTGAAAGTTCAACTATTTGGAAATGCGTTGTAAGTGCAACTGTTTGGACACAAATTAATTCTGTAAGTTAAAAATTCAAATCTTTGATTGAAAATTCTTCCTTTTTGCATTCGAATTAAGTTCTTACTTAAAAATTTACATGTTTTCTAAAACATTCGATTTTTTAACTGGAGAACTCAACTCTTCTATGGGAAATCTTGTATTTTTTGACTTGGCGTCTTAGGAATATGATGCCTACAATAATGTTATTTAAAAGAATATATTTTCCTATTTTCCTAAAACATCATCCCCTGTCTTGAGAGCATTTTGGGCTGTGAAGTTTAAAATCACTTTTATAATAATTTTCATTATTATATTTCACCTTGGGGTTCTACATTGTTTAATTATTTTCAAAATGTATATAATAATGCAATTAGTATTGCATTATTGTTATTGTAAATTCTTAAAAAAGAGCTGGAAAGAATATATTTCCACCGAGACAACCAGGAAATAGTCTAGAATTTTTGAGCCGGAAAATAGGGAAATAGCCTGAATTTTTCATTGTTTGAAGATTAAGTGGCCACCCTGGAAATACAAAAAGCATAATCCTAATAAAAATAATATCATAGCGGTGTGAGGCAGCCACCAAAGAGGATGCTCCCACCATCAATTCCAATCAGTCAGCCAGTACGGTCTCCCAAATTCGGTAGTGTCTTGCCATCGCCAAGTACATCCCACGTTCATGCAAAATACGACGTACTTGTCTGGTTTGAAATTTGTGAATTGGCACCGAACGGAGAATACGTTCCATCGGTGGTTGACCACAGCGATGATTTACCCTGTCGAGGATTGTTCCTCTTGCATCAGGGAATTCAGCGACGTATTCGAATCACGATTGTTCACGAGCAAGCTTTGGAATTGCGGTGGAAGGATGTTAGGGAATTGGTAGTAGGAAGGATCAGAAATACACCCGAACCCGAGGAAGAAGATAACGACTCGTCAGTTCTGTCTTTGGGATTATTCCCTGGGGAATATTTGGAAATTCCGGGCGATGATAGATGTATGTTTAGATTCGAAGCGGCTTGGGACAGCTCGCTTCATAATTCGGCCTTGCTCAACAGAGTTACTTCCTATGGAGAGCAAATCTTCATGACTATCTCTGCCTATCTGGAGGTAAGATATTTTAATTTAAGAACAGGGAATTTAAGTTTTCAATTTTACCTAATAACAATCGAACGTAAAAAAATCTGCTCAGTTGGAGAATTGCGGAAGGCCGGCGATCATAACGAAGGATCTGAGTATGATTATTTATGGAAGAGATGCGAGAGTTGGCCCTCGATCTTTGAAACATCTTTTCAGTGGCAGTTATCGTAACCAGGAAGCGAACAGACTGAGTGGAGTTTACGAATTGGTTCTTCGTCGAGCTTCAGAAGCAGGTATTCATGCTTTTTAATCTCTTGATTCTATTCTGTAGACAAATACACTTTTAGAACGGCCTCTTTATCAATAAAATTGACATTTTTCTATAAATTTTGAGAAGTACGATTTTTTAAGATTAAAAGATTTATAAAAGAAGATCTTGTATTTATACTTATACTATCTGAAAACAATTTGTGGGGGAGAGGTGATATTAATTGTAAATAAAGTAATGAACAAAATTTAGCTCTTTGAAATCCTAAATCTCTGGATTTTAATGTTTCATTACGATTAATCTAAAATATATGCTATTTGGCAATAGTTTAAACAATTTTTATAAACAAATTTACAGTTTTTATATTTTTGATCGAATAGACTCCATTTTAGTTTACGGAATAAACGAAGACTGTATTTTCGATTATTTTTGGCTATGACACTTCGAAAATTGATAACAAGTATTAATTATGTAAACAATATTCATAATTAAATCTAAAGATTGGCTATTTTTCAATAAATACGCGTAATTTTTGTAATTTTATTGGATAACGGAAAACCCGATGTTGTCAATCAGCAACTTATCAAAGCAAAAGATCATAACTTTAGTTAGTTAAATAAATATTAGAACAATTATTAATAACTAAAGACCACTGGTAAAGTTTTAGAAAAACAGATAATCATCAAAACACCTTTAGCTGATTCTTGTGAAAAAAGTGAATGTCTTCATCGAAAAATAGCCACAAAATGAATTTGTTAAAAGAAAGTGATGAAACAACAAACAATTCTTGTCAATTTGGAAAGAATCATAATTTTGAGCTGATTCCATAAATGTTAATTTAGCCTATTCATTAAAAAATAGCCAAACTGTTAATTTGTTGAAAAATGATTTGAATTAATAATAATTGCAGGGGTTCTCCTTTTTTCTGGAAATTCCCCTTTTTCTCTTAATCTCAAAAAGCTTCCTCCTTTTCCCCTTTTCTTTTTAAATATAAGATATTTGAAAATACAATATTTGTGTTGCGCGAAAAATTCTCTGAAATTAGTCAGTGTACCCATTATTGAATAATAATTAAAGCAATTACAGCAATTGAATAAATTACTAATGAATAAATAATTTACATGTTTTCATCGCTGAACCATTTAAAATATTCTTTAAAAAATTTGATGTTGAAACATTTTAAAGCAGGTTGAAAATGTGAAAATTGGAGACAAAAGTTTTCTGTCCAATATAAAATGGGGACATTTACAAAATATATAGTAGTTTTTAAATAAGTATTAGTAGGAAAACACTTTGTAGTTGAAATGGACAAAGTTAAATACCTAATTAAAAAATGAAACATGATCAATTCAACTGTACTATTAAATATTCTCACTAAAGCTAAAATAAATGAAATCGTTTGAGCGGAGGGGGAACAAAACTTGAGGGTTGGCATTCGATAAAAGTGAAAAAAGATTTTAATCAGTCAAATTTAACGATTTAAAATTCAAAATATTTATTTTCGGTTAAAAAATCATGACGAATTTGTTACATGTACAGCTTTTATCAGTTAACAATAATAAAAATTGAGAAATTTTAAAATAAATTTTTGCCTTTATAACATTTTTTTTTATGTGCAAAAACATGTTTTTTGGATTGAGTTATATGCACACATTTAAAAGAAAGTTATAATATGTCGAACCTGAAATTTATTCAGCTGGAACCAAATAAATATTTTATTATTTTTCTTTTTTGGAAAAAACTATGGCTGTAAATTAGGTTATTTGAATATTTATTTGTATTGCGATTTTTAACGTTATAAATACAACGAAAAAGAGTAAATCTAAAAAACATACTCTTGTACATTTTCAAAAAATTTTAAATAAGGCAGATTTTTTCTATTTAAAAAAAATGTTATATTGTAATTATAAAAACGAGAACAGAAGAGATTAACCAATTTCAAATTTTGGTTCCTTACTTGTTTTAGATGTCATTCCACAAATTATTGTCCCTCAGCTCAAACGATTCGATTAATTTTAGCATTTTTGGTTCGCTCTACTGATCATGTAAAATTATGCATTTAACTAATTTTATTTGTGATCGGACTTTTTTTATACCAGTGTGAATGGATTTCCAACGCCTTAAGTATATCCAAGTTTTAAATATAAGTTCTTGAATGGGAGAAGTCATTGAAAAATCATTGGAAATTATTTAAAAATTAAAAATTTTGTATAAACAGATTGTTCTTTTCGAGATGTAAAAATAAAAGTTTACACTTTTCCTTATTTTTCCCCTTTTTGTAAGAAAATTACCCCATTGTGATTTTTTATTTTTAAATTTAACACATTAGAATATTATACTTCTCCGATTGCTAATAATGTTTCGACTCCAAAACTTTACTATTTACTAGAATTATTGCCTGATGAGGATAGTTTTTACCATCGAAAAGTTGCAATTTTACTAACCTTAATTAATAAGCCTGGAAGAGTCGTAAGAATCGAAAAAATGTTTTTTCATTTTTATTTTTTCGTCTTAAAACCTTAAATGGTAAATGCATTGTTGGATATATGAGTTACGCACGATTTCACCATTTTCAGGACTCGAGAAATATGATTATTGACCATTGGTTCACAAAAAATTAATTCCATCAGGATATCCCTGTCAAAGTTGTATAATCTTTAAAATATTTAAATTAAAGTTAGCTTATTCGGTATTTAAGTTTTCAATATGGTTTAAAGCTGCATAAATTCAAGCTTATAAGTTCAATAATTTGATAATATTGGATACTCAGATGGTTTCTTCTATATTATATTATTTTAATCTTTCTTGCATCTCTGGTATCTGAGATAAAGCATTTGTCTAAATAATTCAGGAATCATTTCGAACAAACTTATCATATTTTGTTCGCTTACTTCTCGTTTATTGTGAATATTAATAAATAAATATTTATTAAGATTTGAAGTAAAAGTCCCTTTATTACATGCACAGGTGTTCAGAGGCGACAGCGTCGGGTCTTAGACACAAGTTCGACTTACGTCAGAGGAGAAGAAAATCTCCATGGCTGGAGGCCTCGAGGGGACAGTTTGATTTTTGATCATCAATGGGAACTTGAGAAGCTGACGAGGCTTGAGGAAGTCGAAAAGGTCCGACACACTTTGCTCCTCAGGGAGAAACTTGGCATAGACAAAGTACCTTTCTGCAACAAGATGATGCACGACTTCACAAAGAGTGAAAAGGTACTTTCACCTTTTTTTGGAAAATGCCACTTTAGTTACATTAATCCATCTCATTTTATATTTTATCCAAAAGAAAACAACACTTAATTATTCGATGTATGAAATCTATAGTAATCTAGTGTATGAAAATGCTATTCAATATCAGACTTTATACTCTTTTCCCTATTTCCATCTTTTCCTCCTTTTTAAATGTTTTTTTTTATTGTTTAAATGCGATCTGAATTAATAGACCCCAATATGAAATTCCAATTACTTTTTTTCGGTGGAAATTTTATTATTTGGTTGAAGATTTAATAATTTTATTAAAAATTTAGCTATTGCTGTTGAAAAGTTATATTTTTGGTAGAAACTTGAACTGGTTGGTTGAAAATTCAACTCTAATAAAAAATTCCTCGTTTTGGCTAGAAAATTCAAATTTTTGATTGAAAATGCAAATGTTTTTGGTTCAGTGTAACCTTTATGTTTGGAATTTCGATCGTTTTATTTAAAATTCAGCTATTTAGTTTAAAATTCAACTTTTTTGGTGAAAATTTTCTTTTGCTTGAAAGTACTACTATTTGAATCTAATTGTAACGGTTTGGTTAAAAATTAATTTTGTTTGTTTGTTGATAATTAAGCTATTTTGTTGATAATTCATCTCTCTTACTTAAAAATGAACTTTTTTTAGTGAAAGTTGATCTTTTCGGGATTGAAAGTAAAAGTTCTTCTAAAAAATACGATTTTTAGCTTGAAAACTCAACTTTAAAAAAAATACTTTTCGTGGGAAAATAAACTTTTTTAGGTGAAAATGCAGCTAACTTGTCTGAAAATAACGTTTTTCTGATGAAAATTCATCTTTTCAGGATTAAAAGTCAATTGTTTTCGAAAAAAATTGGCTTTTTAAATTAAAAACTCAACTTTTCTGATGAAAAAGTGTATATTTTTGCAGAAAGCAATTCTCTTATGGTTGGAGATCCAACTCTTTCGTTTAAAATTTAGCTTTTTCTTTGTCGAAAATGAACTTTTTTTTATAAATCTTCTCTTTTCTAGTAAGAATTTCATGTATAGTGTTAAAAACGCCAATATTTGGTTGGCAATTAATCATTTGTTTTGTTAGAGAATTTCACTATTTTGTTAAAAAAAATTGTGGTGTTTGAAAATTCATCATTTTAGTTAGAAATCCATTTCTTTCGTTGAAAATGTAATTATGTTGTTAAAAATTCGTTTTGTTTAAATTTTTTTACCTGTAAATTTTACTATTCCATTATTTAATAAAAATTGATCTTTTTCATTTCAAACTAAATCTTTTCGTTAAAAAATGTATTTTTCTAGTTGGAAATTTAATTCTTTGGTTGAAAGTTCATGCATTTTGTTGAATATTCATCGTTTTGTTTGAACTATGAACTATTACATTTTTTCGCCAAGAACTTATCGCTTTTAGTTGAAAATTTCACTGCTTTTTTGAAATTTCAACTAATTTATTAAAAAATAATTTGTTTGGTTAAAGGTTAATTCTTTAAATTGAAAATTAATCTCTTTGTTTAAAAATTGATGTACATTCAGAAAAACCTTTTTTTTTATTAATGGTGTCAACTAAAAATTTAACTATTCAGTTTTCGTTGACAATTAGTTTTTCTTATTGAATAAATCAACTATTTGATTTAAAATTTATACATTTTGTCAAAAATTCATGGTTTTTAGAAGAACATTTATCTTCTCCCTTAAAAATTCATCACTTCGAAGGTTAGGAATTTAAGGCGTTTCATATGGAATTGCATACGGTACCCGTATGAGTTTTGTTTAAAAGAACTTATTCTCGTATTGTCGTTAAAAGTGACTCTATATGCCTTATTTTGAGAGCATTTTAGACCATCAGGTCTGCAATATAAAAATTATCTTAATTTCTAATTTTCCGGGTTTCTAGTAATAATATGTAGTAATAATAATATATCAATTTTAGTCACTTTTTTGCTAAAATTAGTAACTTTTTTAAGTACTATGCTAGCCCTAATTATTTAATAAATGAAGGGTTGCAGTACAGAACTATATAATAATCATCAAAGATGGAATTTCCCACGAGAGCGAAATAACATTCTGTGAAATCGACATCACCATTTGAAGATAAAACATAACTTTAATCCCTAACTGAAGTG
The DNA here is from genome assembly GCF_010883055.1 of Belonocnema kinseyi. Taxonomy (NCBI): domain Eukaryota; kingdom Metazoa; phylum Arthropoda; class Insecta; order Hymenoptera; family Cynipidae; genus Belonocnema; species Belonocnema kinseyi. Next base: position 75,756,769 of record NC_046666.1, on the reverse strand, counting down.
CTTCTAAATTAGGACCAAAAATTTATGTTTAATGAAAAATATATCCAGTTTCGAGAAACAGAATATGGAAGTTTACAATCTGAAAATGACTAGGAACATAAAACTGGAACAAGCACGGGTCGAGAATAACGATAAAAACTAAGTTTGATTAGAAAAAAATTAAACAAATCCGAGTAAATCATTCAAAGATTTGGGCGTTAAAATTTGGTAGGTTTCGAAAATAGCTTTTAGAGAGCCACTAAAGATCTATTCTTCAATTGAACAGAATAATAAAAACTTACTCCCGAGATGCGGGGAAGCTTAATAAGAATAATAAACTTTCCACCTAAAAAAATTATTCTGTTCTGGGAAAATAAATATTTAGTGTGACGGTATCGCACTATAGCATACGAGTTTTCGCTGAAAGATCTATAAAGAAAAGAAAGGTATATGTTTATTTATAAATAAACAATAATTAAAAAAAAATCTTTTCTGATGGGGCGGCTAAAAGTGAAGTAAAAAAACGTATAAAAGTTGTTTTTTGTAGACAATGGAGATTTAAGGTTTTAGGTTGGGATTTGATTGATACTTTGGTGCTGAAAAAGTTGCAAATAATGTTATTTAGGAACTTTTTCTTTGCCAAAATAAGCGTTTTATTATTTTATTGTATTGACAAACTTTCCGGAAGGAAAACATGGACAGAAAAAGGTTTCTAAAAAAGGTAAGAAGTTAGGAAATTAAAAAAAAAGAAGAAGATGAGAGACAAGTAAAGTTAGCTATCTGGTTTCGAATCACCAATGTTTTTATTTTACTATATTAAAAATGATTTTTCAAATAAATTCCTCTTCACAAAACATGTCTTATATTTTCTAATAATTTTTAAAGCAAGAAACCATTTTCGGAAAAAATCTCGGTTATCTGATTCTGTACTGCAACCTTTCAAATGAAGTTGTAAGTTTACCAAATTAAATCTTCTGATTACAGGAAGTTTGTAACATGGTAGCAAAAGCTACCAACGAGCCCCACGCCAGCCCCGTGAAGTTGAAGAAATCGACAAGCAAGGACGTCTACGAACCTTGGGAAATGAACGAAAGAGAACGAGAATTAGCAACCAAGTACGTAAAACTGATCCAGGGAAGGATCCCGAGCAAAGAGCCGATTGTCCTCACGGACGTTTCACCCGGCGAAGACACAATCACTGATCTTTCGGCCTCTATGATGTCTTCGGTAGTCTCCTCATCTTCACAAGAGTCAGTATACTCGCAAAATCAATTTTTCAAGCAGGTAACTTTTCTCGAATGCCTGAAACCTCATCATAGCGGTTGTCATTGTAAGCTATCTTTCTCAAAATTTGCTTCTCACATTTTATTAATTCTGCTTTTTTGCTTCTACAAATCACACTCACCTTTGCGGAATATAAATTTACATAGAGCGCGAATCAAAAGAGAAATTTGGCAATTTAAAATCCAGTGTTGATTGAAATTCATGGAAATGTGGACAACCGCTAAGAAAGAAGGAGCGTTCAGGTAGTACAGGAATGTTACTTGCAGCCAACAGGTATGATTGTGAAGAGCAGTTCTAAGTCGTGCATCTTTAGGTTGAGTTCTCCGGAGAGAGCCAGACTTCAAGAGTTACAGGAGAGTATGTTGGCTGGCGAATCTGCCAGTCAAACGAGTAGTATTGCACCAGCTCCTTTGGGATCTACTTCACCGCTCAAGGAAAGTCTTGTGCTCTATGTTCCCGAAGTTGAAGAAATTCGTATTAGTCCTGTCATCGCCAGGAAAGGTTACCTTAATGTTCTCGAGCACAAGACTAATGGATGGAAGAAGCGATGGGTGGTATGTAACTATTAAAAAAAATTATTTTCAGGGTAATTTCGACGTGGTCCAGGGTGTCTACCCTAACTGGAAAACTTGGCATTGTCGGGGAATTTTTTTCAGTTAGGGAATTTTTTCCTAAGCGTGTTTAATTTTTTGTTTCGGTTGCAATAAGAAATTGAATAACAATGATTGTTCATTTGCAGAAGTAGCTTTCTATTACTATATTTATCTATTTAAAAGAAAATTTTTTCTTCGGATTTAAATTAAATGTTGTAACTGAAAATTTAACAATTCTATTTTTGGTGGAAAATTGACCGTTATTAACAGAAAATTCAAGTATTTGGTTGAAAATGCATATATTTTCTTGAAAATTCACCAGTTTCTTTGCAATATTTTCTCTCTCTTGGCAGAAAAATCTTTTATAGTTAAAAATTCAACTTTTGTTGAAAAATCGTCTTTTTAGTTGAATTCAACCTGGTTTCGATTGAAAATTAAAATATTTTTTGGTTAATATATCAACTGCTACAATTTTCATTCAGAATAAATACTGAGCTGTTGAGTTAAAAATTCGTTTTTTATTTTGGCTGGAAATTAATTTTTTTAACTGAAAATGTAAATAACTACTCTAATTAAATATTCCATCATTTAAGTTGAAAATTCATCTCTTTGGTGGAACATTACTTTTTCTAACTGAAAATTTTACTGTTTGATTTTTGGGTTGACAATTTGTCTTTCTTAATTGAAAATTCATGTATTTTTTTGGAAATTCATCTTCTTTGGTAGAAATTAAATTTCCTAAATGAAATTTCATCTTTTTGGCTTAAAATTCAATGATTCTAGTTAAAAATGCATCATTTTGGTTGAAAATTATTATTTTTTAACTAAATATGTAAATAACTAATCCAATTAAATTTTCCATAATTTTAATTAAAAATTCATCTCTTTGGCTGAGCATTAGCTTTTTAATTGAAAATTTTACTATTAAATTTTTGGGGAACAATTTATCTTTTTTTCGTTTCACTTGAAAATTTATTTCTTTTTTGTCAAAAACTCTACTGCTTCTGTTGAAGATTCATTATTTTCATTATTTTTAATATTCTCATCATTTTTAAAATTAGTTTTATTTTTTGAAAATAATTTTTTTTAACTGAAAATGTCACTATTCCAATTGAACATTCTATAATTTTAATTGGAAATTCATCTCTTTTAGTTGGAAATTCTTCTTTTTGGTAGAAATTAATCTTCTTGTTTGAAAATTCAACTATCACAGTCTCATAACTTTAGTTGAAAATTCATATTTTTGGTTTAAAATTCAACTATGCCCGTCAAAGATTCAATAATTTAGTTTAAAAATGTATCACTTTGATTGAAAATTTAACTATTTTGTTGAAAATTCTTCTTTTTTGTCAAAAATGAATTTTTTTACCTGAAATTTTAACTATTCCATTTATGATTAACACTTAAACTCTCTTAATTCTAAATTCAACTATTTCGTTCGAATGTCATTTATTTTGTTGAAATATCGTCTTCTTCTGGTAGAAAATTAATCCTCTTGTTTGAAAATTCATCTTTTTCGTTAAATTTTTAAGTATTATATTATATTATATTCTATTATACTTGGTGGAAAATGAAACTCTTTTGTTAAACATTCATGTTTTGGGTTTACCATTTATCTATTGAACTTGAAGATTCATGGTCTTAATTGAAAATTCATCACATTGGTTAAAAATTTGTTGTTTATTTTGGTGGAAAATTAATTATGTCAACTGAAATTTTAAGTATTCCAATTTTGATTAAAAATTAATCTTTTTTAATTCTAAATTGGATTATTTGGTTCAAAATTGATCGATCTTAGTTGGAATTCTGTTATTTAGTACTTTACAGACAAATTCAAGAAATTGTTATGTTTTTAGTATTGTTTAACTATTTAATCAGTCGATTATACTAATATATTTAAGAATATCTTGTAATATAAGTTATCGTAGTTTTCTAAATTAAACATATTAATTGAATCCGTCGACACTGAAAAAAAAACATTATTCATAACAAACACGCAAAACTGGAAAAAATATGGAATTGTCAGGGAATTTTCGTCCAGGATTTGTGTAGAGGCCCTGTGTTCTATTTCGAAATATATATTTTGTTGTATCTCGAGAAAAAACTTGGAAAGCCGATGATTTATGTTTGTTTCACAGGCCGTTCGCAGACCATATGTATTTATCTTTAGAGAGGAAAAGGATCCAGTTGAAAGGGCCTTGATCAATTTAGCGACTGCCCAGGTCGAATACTCTGAGGATCAATTAGCTATGGTGAAAGTACCCAATACATTTAGGTGAGCTAATTTTCCCTCCTTTAATATTTTTAGCTTAATATTATACTCTTGATGTTCAAATTTTTCTACTATTTTTTCTTATTTCAACTTTTTAGATCCTGCCTTTTATAGATTTCTTTTATTCCCCCCAAAAAAGTTATATTTTCTTTTTACTATCAGGTTTTTCTGGACTTTTATAAGGAGAGAATGCGATAATAAAAGAATGAATAAAAACAATTAATTCAAAAAAATTTATATGATTTCAGTGTTGTGACAAAACATCGTGGCTATCTTTTACAAACGTTAGGGGATAAGGAAGTTTATGACTGGCTGTACGCAATCAATCCTCTTCTAGCGGGGCAAATTAGGTATGTTAAAATTAATATTTTTGATTAATTTCAATTAAAAAACGATAAGTACATAAATTTTGCAATTGTTTCTTGTAGAGTTGTACATTTTTTTTAAATAAGCGTTTTTTTTACTAGGTATACATGCCCCTTTAGGTGTCTCTGATTATTGTCCAAAATTACAAACTCCTATATTCATTATTTGAAAAATGGAGTTAATGGAATTTCAATTTTTCTCATGTTCTATAATAAAAAGGCAGTAAATCATCTAAATTGACTCTGTATCAAAAGTTTGAACATATTTTGTTAGATTTGTCTAACTATAAACACTTAGGATTTTCGGAGGGTCTTCAATTTCAGCCAATTCATATGAATTGTCAGCATAATCCTTTATGATCAGATAAGGTCCATCAAATGAATGAAGAAATTTTCTAGTCACCTTTTAAAATGCATGCGAAGTAAAACTTGATATTGTTTGCAACATTAGACATGTAATCTTTGCTCTTTAAAAAAATGGTTAATAACTAGTCTTTAAACTGCTGTCCACTACATGTTAAAAGATCAAATATTCTTATTAACGATGGTATAAACCAATTTTTCTCATCTCGTGCATTTTTGAACTAAAAATTCAGTTTTTTGTTGCGCAAATTACTGAAAAATAGTCTTCTCCAAGTTAGTTTGCCCACAAAAATTTTAATTTCTTCTCTTTGTGTCATAGGATACTTGATGCATTTTTGGGAGGTGGGTGTGTTTATCACTAGTCCTTAAAGGGCCCTAGGGGTCGTGGGCGACACCAATTTTTTTTCGCGCGATTATACCACAGCCCCCTTTGTGAATTTGAATTCGGTGGAGCCCTCCAGTTTTAGTTAAACATTTCTTGACAAGTGGCTGTGTAGATTATTTAATATGCGGCATTAGTTGGAAGCAGTCTCCGCCTGGCTGGGGGTCGTCCACGACCCCACATGTCGCTAGGTGATTTTTTTCAGAACAATTTTTTCATTTTTATCTTTGAAAAATATTGTGTGTCCTAGTGACAAGGAATGTGAGCACTGCAAAAAAAGTGTCCAGATTTTTTTGCAAGCGCTCGTTTCTAATATATCTCGAGAAAAGAAAGAGTTGTTGCATGTGCAGTCGAAAAGAAGATAACAAGACCCACGAGGCTTGTTATTCGGCAACCGCCCGGTGTATCCAAAGCATCGGGTATTCATGTGAGGGTTTTGTGTTAGTAGAGAATAGTGTTTTCATTATTTATTATTTTTTCATTTGTGGTTATTTTGCAACCATTAGTCTTCAAAAATAAAGAAATTACATAAGAAAATAATGAAATAATCATTAACAATCGTTCCTTCCACTTTTCATGAAATGGCCCACTTCAGATTCCCAAATAAATACCTTTTTTCGGAGCTGCACTATTACCGTTTTTTTTATCTTGAAGAACTATATCTCGAGAGTTACAGGTTGAATTTTCAGGTAAAAATATTGAAAATTGACTGGTTTATGATTTTTTTTTGCTGAAAAAAGTCATTTTTCACGTTTTTGTAAGTATTTCTTTTTTCTAATGCGCACCAAAATTGTTTTCATCAATATAATCTTATCCTCATACTGAAAGAATAGTTGGAGAGTATCCAGTAATTTTGTTGAATTGATATAACGGATATTCTCTTTAAGGGCTAGAAATAAAATATTCGTTTAAATTTATTTGCAATTTTTATTATGTGCACTTAAAGGAGAAGTGTTCGAGAGTGTACATAAATTTTAATAGATTTTTGTAATGATAATTGATACGTTTTAACATGCCTTGGGTCTAAAATGACCCACGATAACCTGAGAACGTGCCCAAAAAACGATAACCTGATTGGGTTGAAAACCGCTCATAATAGGTGCATGAAAAATGTCTAATTCCAACATCATTTTTGTCTTTTCAGGTCAAAATCAGCTCGCAAAATACCAGGGCCAAATGTGGCACCGATTACTTTGGCCCCTCCGCCTGAGGCTCAGGCGCAGGCCAAGTGAGTATCCGATTCGCTAGTCGAGGTGATGAATGCAGTCGCGAAAGCTTCGAAAATGATGCTGCATCGGTCTCACTCTGCCCTCGAGTCACAGACCATTTGTAGCTTTCGATTTCCGGTGATTTTCGAATAAACTGTGCCCGAGTGTGCGTCTGACAGTATTCAAAAGAGCAACCTCATTTTCAGAGCGGCGCTCTCGAGAGAATGTTTTGAATTATTGAAAAGCTCACATTCCTCGTTCAAAGTCGTCATTTTCAGAGTATCAACAATGCAAATTGACAAGTTAAAATCATAAATCACGACTCACTGTTTACCTTTGATACCTCCAGTATTAAAGAGTCTCTTCTCTAGACGTTTCTTACCAAGAAACGATTCTCAGACGATGAGGCGTGTTTTCGAAAGCGAGGAAAGTACGATTACGAGGCTTGATCTACTCTAGTCGAAATTACCATATTTCGTGTGTGTGGACCACATACGTATGCGAGACTGTATGTTTTCAGGTTGTTAAACAATATGTACTAGTTTTAATTCGAGGGAAATGACTATGAAGTTTCTCTAATTCTAGAAGTCTGATTCTGAAAATACGAAAAATGAGAATTCATTTTGTGAATAAGTTGGGAAAATTATAGAAGCTTCAAGGAATTTTTCTTGATAATTAAGCAGCAGGGAAGAAGGAAGCTACATGCCTAATAACACGCATTCCTACACGACGCAAGACACTTCTGTTATGCGTTTCCTCTTAGGGTAATTCATTTATCGTTGTGGCTGCGTCACAAAGTACGCTTACTTAATATTCTAGATCCCCTTTTTTAATCTCGAAATTTGCGTTCCCTTTTTCAACGCTGTAGACCGAATGATATTACTAAGGCACAAAATTGGCAGAGTGATCGAGAATGCGGGAGAGAATGCGCAACTTGCATTTATTACTGACTTCTCACGGCTCGCGAGTAAATTTGAGAGTACATTTCAACCATTTCAGTAATTTAGTTAATTTAATAATTTATTTAATTTTAATAGGAGAATTTCGACACCTCCATGTTAAAAAACCTCTCTCGGTGTGTATGTCTAAAACTATCACTCTGGCGTTAGTCCTTTTCTTATGATTTTAAGAATTGAAATGATATTATGAGTCATGTCTTATAAATGAAGAAATCTTATTTTATTCGAGGGGAACGTTATCTAAAACTCCACTGCTTCTAATTTTGATAAAAGTAAATAATGGTTAAATATATTTATTTGCTAACAAAATATTTTCTTTACAAAAATGGTTTTAAATGTTTCAGTTATAAACAAATTTACTTTTAAAATTGGAAACTGTAGAGTTGTGGAGAATGTTTTTCTTGAATGAATAAGCTATCATTGTTTAAAAATTCAACCATTTTTCAAAAATTGCTTAGAAGCGATGGTAAAAAAAAATTCAGTTGCAAAAAACATTGATAAAATAAATGTTTTTCTGTAAGTTTTTAAATGTTGTCAGTAAAACTTGTGTTTTTTCAAAATTACATTGTCAAATAATATTATTATGGCAGCTACCTGAACTATGCATAGGCGGCTCTGAATGCCATATAAAACAGCATACAAGTTAGGTAATGAATACTCTAGTTTAATATCATATTTACATAGAATAATTTTTAGTTGACTGGAATTCGTTCAAACTCTATTGAGTTATTTGAATTCCACAAATCCTCCTAATTCTTCCAAATTTATTGAATTTGGTGAATTCTTTTAAATTCTCTGATTTCTTCCAAATTTTCTGAGTTCTTCCGTATTCTCTTAATTCTCGAAATTTTTTTGAATTCTCCCGGATTCTCTAAAATTCTTCGAATTCTGTCGAATTGATTAAATTAGTAAAAATTTAATGAATTCTTCCCAATTCCCTGAATTATCTGAATTCAATGACATCTTCGAAATTCACTTAATTCTTCTAAATTGACTAAATTACTTCCAATTCCCTGAATTCACTCAATTCTTCTAAATTTATTGAATTTTTCCAAATTCTTATGAATTTGTAGCATTATTTTGAAGTCACAGAAATCCTCGATGCCTAGAAATCTAGAGAAATTCAGAAGATATCAAATAAGTGATAAAGAATTTGAAGCAGTTTACAATCTTTGAAACAAAACCGTTAAAAAGAGTACAAAGCATTCGAAGAACTCAAGAGGGTTCAAAGGAATGCAATACGAATTCAGAGGAATTTAACGTGATTCGAAAGGAATTCAATATGAATTCAAGTTAATTAAAAATAATTGTCCGTTTGGACGACTAATGCCAAAATGGTCGTTCTAGACGCACTTTCTTCGACCAGTTCTTTTTAACATGCATTTATCGATTTATTGACGATAATTTAGTAAAAAGGGAAAGTGCAATAAACTCAGTTTCCAGAGATACTTGGAAAAGAATACTCAAAATTTCTCCTCTTTGTTAACTCATTCATCAGAGCCTGAACAAATTATAATTACTGCAGTGTATAGAAGTAGTCAGTGTATTATCGACATACATTTTTAATCTTCACGCTAAATGATCATTTCGAGAAACTTGTGTGAACAGTATTAAAATCTTCTCTACTTCTGGCGAACGCTTTTTTTCATAACATTTATGTTGCCAGAAACTCGTAGAACTTATCATTTCATCGTCAAAAGGGTCCTTTTGACTACCTTTTGTTCGACCTGTACATATGAACTCTCTCAGTAAAAAAATGCTCTAATTTAT
>NC_046666.1:75742294-75747494 GCF_010883055.1 Belonocnema kinseyi | reverse complement strand
CTGATTTAGATCTTAATTTTCGGAGAATTTTTTTTCTGCTTTTTGTACAAATGGTTTAAGCTCTCTTATTTGAAGTTGTCGGTCGTCGTTTAACGTTACCGTAACTGATATGAATGTACATACGCATACCAAAGATAGGTATAACGGGACGAATGTGAAAATTTCAAATTATTGACCCGTTTATTACACACGCGCGTACGTAACATGCATTCGCTGCATCCAGAAATGTGCGACTATGCTCTATTTCCTTTTTAGTAGATATTTTTATATTTAGAGTAATAATTTGCAGCGAGTGTTTACAAGGTAGAATTGAGCGCGAGACTATTTTCAAAATCGCTAACCCGTGGCCTCTTTATTCATGAATCTCAGTATCATTTGCATTCCACGGAATTTCCAGTAGGATATTTTTTCGGTTGATCTCAGTTTTTTGATTACGAAAGCTTTCGAATTTAAATTCATACAATTTAAACTTAGTTTCGAAATTTGAACTCTAATTTCCTTGAAAGATATTAATTAGGAAAGATATTAAAAATATTTTCTTACTGATCCATAAGAGGCGAAAGAAGAGAGTCGTCGCGATAATGGGACTGTAACGCGTTGCGTATTTTTGGTTGTTTCTGGTCAAATTTATCACCATGCGATACGTAAAGGTTCTTCTCGGCAGTGAATTTCGAATTAAATTATCTTAAAAGGGAGGAAATTGATTGTTGATAAGATCCAGAATATTTATTACTACATTTGCAATGTGTATGTGATTTTAATCTCGCAAGAGGCTTTTACACGGGAGCTTATGTGTATTATAAAGAATCTACGAAGTACTAAAAATCGTATAAAAAACGAAATAAGAAATTGTGTTATCAATCACACTTTGCTTGCTGACTGTTGTAGCGATTAATAGTTTTATTTTGTTAACAATTCAACGTGTAGCGATTATAATCTCTAAGCTGTATTGATATTTAAGATCTCTATTGATAATAAATGTTAAGGCTACGAAAGGGTGCATGAGGTACGAGGAATTTGAAGCAAAGCATTTTAGTAGCGGCGAAAATAAAAATTGAAGAGAGAAAGTCTATTATTACGCGGGACACGCGAATTCGTTAGAGAAGAAAAATGCAAGCAATGCAGAAAGAATATAGGATCACTTATATAAATAAAATAGTTATATATATTATATATAAATATATGAAAATCGATTTATTGATAACGTAATTAACTGAGGTGACGACGGAATTACTAGAAAGCAGAAAGACAATTGAAAGATCCACTATGTACTACGTAAGTTCGTGTGTTTATTTCTGAGTGAATAACTAAACAGAAAATCACCCAAAACTGTTTACGTTCGATTATTTACCATCGAGGCAGGCATTTATGCTCTAAAGTGTATTTATTATTATGAATAATCGACTTACGCTAGAACTCTTGTAAGTGGTATCATGTAATAAATCGATCAATAAAAGCTTACGTGCTTAATTCTCCAAGCAATTTTATTTGCATCCCAGGTTCAATAAAAATTATTTCTAGAAGACTTCGAATTTTCAGAAGGATGCGTTCAATAAGGTAGGAATTAAAGGTTTAAATTTAAATTAGAATCCATAGAAATTTAAAAAGTATTAAATATCCTTTATAAAATTAGAAAATAGGAATTAAGAACAAATGACTGAAAGTTTGGTAAATTTGATGAATATGAAATTGCGGCGTTTGAAATTTTAAATTAAAGTACTGTCTAAAATGATAAATTTTTAATTAATTTTTAAACTGACAAACTATATAAAAAATTCAGACAATTTCTAATCCTTTCTTATTTGTATTCTTCTCATTTTTTCTTCCTCAGAGGAAGCTTTGTAACGATAACATTTTCGAATATTTTTAAATTCACTTAATTAAACTTTCCTCAATTTAAAAATGTCTAATACAACGTTTTAAGCAATTTTCCGGATGTATGTATGTGTGTATGTTTGTACATTTGTGTGTCAGCGGGGATGTCACACTTTTTTGTGAACGCAATAGCTTGAAAACGGTGGCAGGTAAATTGATGAAATTTTGAGGGCTTATTTTCACCACTAATGTCTTGAAACTGACAGAAGGATTTCTAAAAATAGCTCTTGCATTTTTTTTAGCAATTTATAATATTTTGAAATTCTATTTTTTATAGTCACTTTCCTCATTAACATAATTCATAGTTAATACAAGAATATAAAAGATTTTTTGGTTCGAGATGAATCAATTAACCTATAACATTGATAAATTTTATTAAAGAATATGAAAGTTATGGTAAATAATGTATTTTTTCAATCGATTTTTATGGTAAAACTGTTATCATTAACATAATTAAAAATGGATGCTAAAACGGAAAAGATTCCTTGAATCGAGGCCAATCGATTAACCTATAATATTGATACATTTTATTGAAGATTAAGGTAGCTGTAATGCATAATATTAAAAAAAACGGTTTTTTGTAGTAAAACTTTTTTCACTAACATAATTAAAAATGGATGTAAAAACGAAAAAGATTCCTTAATTCGAGGCAAATCGACCGATCTATAATATTCATACACTCTATTGAAGAGTAAGAAAGTTATGCTCATTTATAATAACTGAAACATCTAATAAACCGTTAATAACCACACTAGTGCGAATTCGCACCTCGTGAAATTTCTTCCTTCTGTAACTTTTTACCCACGTTGACCAAGGGTCACTCCCACTACGACAAATATGCTAGTTCCCTAGGCTATTTGCTGCGTTAAGGCCGATGTCATTAGCTTCGTTACCGCTCATACAGCAACGTCGAAACTTTGAAGGAGTGCAAATTTGCAATAGTGTGGTAGCGGTGTACATGAAGTCGGTGCCTGTGAAATTTGAAGTATTTTTATTTTCTCCAGTGTAATAAGTGGAATTATATTAAATATAAGTATTTTAACATATTTTTGTGTTTTTATTATAAATTTATGAAATACTTGATGTTTTTATCATATTTTTGAAGAAATTTTGAAATACTATTTTTTGGGTATAAACCATAAAATAATCGAAGAAAAATGTACATTATTATTACAGAATGTCCGAAGAACACCACTTACGTTATAATTTACGTAATTATAAGGCAGTGCAGGCATTAGATGTGGCAGAGGACGCTGGCGAGGAGGAAGAGGGTCCTTGTTCCGTGGATAGTGGACGTTTAGAGCAGCAAACTTTGCGTCTAATTACTAGGCGACTCATTGCTAAGGTTTTAAGAGTAGGTGAACCAGTTGGTAGAGGTTACACTGCCAATCGCGAGGAAAGTCGTGCCCAATGTGCACTCTGTGAAACGGAAAGATCCGGGCGAACGCGCATGAGGTGCAACAATTGCTTGCGCCGTCTCTGTGATGAACACAGATGTACCGTACATATGGACTTATTTAATTGTCATAATGTATTTTTATCATAGTGTTGCGAAAATTTCATTTTATGTACATTTTATTATAAAATACAGTAATTTTATCCTGAAATCAAATGCTTTACTCAATTGTTGCATTTTAAAATATAACCTATTATCAACCTCTCCTAAAAAATCTTTAATTTCCTGTTATGCTATAGGCATACTTTTTTATTGAAGTGTATTACTTCAACTTTAATTCCAAAAAAAATTATTAAGTTCGGTCAAATAGAAACAAAATGGAAATTTTTTGAAAAGAAAACTATTTTGTAAACACCTTGTTTTGAATTTGACCTATTTTTATTGCTTAATTTGTTATTTTTGTGGACAAAACTATTTTTATTGAATTGATTGGGAATTTCTGTCCCAAAAGTACATATCATACATTAAATTTGGATTAGTTACTTTTGAGATATTGAATTTCACAGATTACAAATCCCAAATCGCACTAGTGTGGTTACTACGTATGCTGAGTTGAGGTGTGGTTACTAAGGGTTAAAACAGAAAAATTTGTATACTCGACATCATTCAAAGTTGATATTTGAATAGAAAAGAGGTTTTGATCATAAATTTTCAACTAAAAGAATTCTGACAATTTTGGTAAAAAATCATGAAGCTGCGAAAGGGATTTGGTGTAGCGGAACTGCCCCCTTCCCTTTCCAGATAAAAAACAATTTCAAATACAAAATTTGATTTGCCTGACTTTTCTTTGTATTTTAAAAATTGTTTGAATTATTTTGCAATTTTGTACTTTTTGTAAATTTCTATTTTTAAATTGATTAAAGTTAAAACTTTAGTTTGTCTAATATTTAAAAAATCATTAACTCTTTCTCTATGCGGAAGCAAATACATTTGCTAGCAGGAAGCAAAGCCCTTGTGAAATGAGTATCATATAATTGCAAATAAAAATAAAGTGGAAACACTCGAGATTGAATTCACAACTAGTTTATTGTTATGCAAGCTTCATTTTGCGCATTTTGATCAATTGTTAAAAAATGTGTTTATCGACACCAGCAAATATCTTTACTCATTGACAAACATAGATAAAATAAAGAATTGTATTTTTATTTGATACAGTTTTACACTTTATAACATGGATATTCCGTTTTCTGTGAAAATGTTTTTCTCATTGAGAAACCATTGGTGTCAAACTACAATCACTAAAATTGAAGAATCGATTTTAAATACATGTATTTTTAAAATACTATTATTTTAGGCCGTCGAAAAAATGCTGTAATCTCTAATAGATAGTACGCAGAATAACAATATTAATAAATTACATTTAATCATTGAAAATGATTGCAGGGTAAAAAAGAATTCTTTCCACGTGCTGCCGCGTTTTTATCTAATTTGAAGATAAAATTTATTCCTGCGGTTTACTGTGTTCTTATATGGTAACCTATATACAGGAATAGTTTCCATGTATAAAATTACACATGACATTACAAAGGTTCCTGCATAGAAACTTGTAAAAGGAAAATTTTTATTCGTGCGATTTAATTTATTTATAAATTCGCACACAACACCGAGGATTGGAACTTTCGAACTGCTGAATCGACAGTTTCTAAACATAAACCAAGAGTGCGCAAACATGCGCAGCCATCGAGGCTAGACAATATAGGCATTATACCATTTTTAGCCACCCATCCGACGAACTCGAACCACACATTCTTGCAAAATTCCTATGTAGGATTCTATATAGGAATTTTCTATAGGGAAATTCAATCTTTTACTACAAAATTTTGAATTTCTGCTGAAAAAATTTAAATGAGACTATTTCTCTCTCTATAT
>NC_046666.1:75737962-75742194 GCF_010883055.1 Belonocnema kinseyi | reverse complement strand
AATTTAAATTAAAGGCCTTTTTTCAATATGAGCACTTCAAGTAAATTATTTTAAAGAATAAAATAGAATTCAATCACATAGAAGGCTAAAATAAAGAATATTTTAGAATAATATTCTCCATTGCTGAGATAACCAATCAGATATGAAAAAAGTATTTTTATATGATAAAGGAAAAATTTTTTTACAATAGATGTGTAGACTATGCTTTCTGCACGTAAAAACTTGTTTCATATCAAAATGGGTCTGCATTTTAGAATGAGAAAAAAGTAAGAGGATTTATTTTACTTCGACCCGCTTCTTATCCGACCCTAAACGCGCCCTTACCGATTTTTGTCCCCGGGTTGTAACAGCAACGTAGCCGAGTTCTATCAGGCAATATGTAACATTTTTATCTGATTCTTACTCGGTTCCTAAATGAAAAAAAAACGATTTTTAAATTATTAATATATACCTTATTTTTATGTTTATTATAATATTAATAAACTTTCTGCACACATGGTCATTTACACTTGCAATCGCATGCTTAAACGTTTCTAAAAATCGCACTCGCTGAGGATTCGAATCCTACAACTAACCTTACATCTTGAAGACAAAATCCTTGCAATGTATTTTGAGGCAAAGTCGACTAAAAATATTTGTGTGCTCATTTTTAATTGAAATTCTTTTGTTTTTGAAAATGTACTTTTGTCAATTTTTCAATCGATTTCCTGTAACCGAGTATGTTTGAAATAATTTAAATTTTCTTAAAGAATTATTATTGGTTAAATTTAAATTTTTAAAAACTAGAATTCTGATGTTTTCTGAACATTGTAAAATTTTTTGACTTCATATCAATTCGGCAGATCGAATAAACCGACAGTTCCTAATGAGAACGTTTTTTTGCATAGCTTTTAATAAAAACGCACCTTGTGCCCTCTAGAATTCTACTGTTGGGTCTTCGAGATCTGAGCGCAATTTTGGCGTATTCGAAAAAGAACAATGTTTGCAAGAAAAATAAAACCACTGAAATATATCAATTTGTTTGAAAGATAGACGGGCGAATGCGTGAGAGACCCAGGTTACTACCAAAGGTGTGGAAAGAAACAGTACCGTTCTAGAGTCAGAGTAAAAACTCTGGAATAAACTTTGTCCCAGCTAACTTCAAGATGGATTTCATCTCGCTCTGACTGAGGAAAACGATACCTTGTATAATGGTACCACTTGTGGTCACTATGTGACAAAAAATTATATTTAAAATATTAAGAAAGTAAATTTGAAATGCAACAAAAATATTTCCACTATTTATATTAATTTAAAACTCTAACTATTATTTTATCTGATGATGTCTACCAACTACAATTTTTCCGAAATATTTGAATAAGGTATGGATTAATTTTTTTATTCTATTAGCTTTGTTTGCATTTTTCATCTTGCGTAATATTTAAATTCAACAGTTGTTACGTTCTACGTTTCATTTACACCGGTTATCCTGATTAAAAAATAATTTTAAATCAAATAAATATGGAAGTATTTCCCTGAAAACAGCAATTACAGTGAAACTCTTAGATAGGGCTTCCTGATATAGTTTTTCCGAGAATTGACGCCGCCCCGTAAGTAGGGGTCCTGGCGGACCGAAGTAACCCAAAGGAGCCTCTACAAAGTATCCTTAAAGACCCCATTAAGCCCCCCTTCGGTTTCTTCTCTAAAAACTAAAAAAAAACAGCAAGATAAACTTGAAATTGTTGAAATTCGAATTCTACGTAAAAAGTTGCATTAGAAACTCACGGAGTAATCGCAATCATTTTTCTTGCACCCTTAAAAACTTTAATAAATAATATACCTGTCAGTTACATGAGCCGAAGGCCGCTTCAAGTGCATCTTCTTTTAGTAGCAGTTAATAAGCGCTCCGTCGGTAACTTTAACCATTTTTGCTAGTTGCTAGTTTTGCTAGATGCTAGTTCCACGCAGTGGAAACCTCAGGCAACAACGCTCTGACGCAAGTGAGAGCAGTCAAGCAGTGTCCACGAGAAGATATTTTAGGACTGAAGGTAAAGGATTTGTTTAAATTCTTATTTTTCATATTATTCTTATCGCAGAAGGTATTAAATTTGAGTAAAATTAGACATATAAATTATTACATGTATTTATTTACATTTATTTGCCAATTTTGAATTTTATTTTTAAACTTCGCGCGCAACATACTATTTGAGCTATTATGGATGCGCTTGAAGTCACCTTCAGCAGAAGTTAATGACATTAAAAAAAATTAAAAGCTACAAAAAAAAATATTGCGATCACTCCGTGAGTTTCTAATGCAAATTTTAACGTAGAATCCGAATTTCAATCATTTAAAAGTTTATCTTGCTGTTTTTTTTTAGTTTTTTAAGAAGGAACCGAAGGGGGACTCAGTGGGGTCTTTGAGGGTACTTTGTCGAGGCTCTTTTCGGTTCCTTCGGTCCGCTAGGGAGTAAAAGGGCATGCGTGGAGTGTGCGGTGGTCACTCAGGCGCGGCAAACAAAGGCGTTTACATGCGATGCGGAACTCTCTCGGGTTTGTTCTCCACCACCACCAGTCCCAAAACTGACACAGTCACAGACTTTCACTGTATATAAAACTGTAAATAAAAATATCACCTTTATTAGATTTTTGATTTACAACTGACAATAGTTTCATGTTATTTTCATTTGCAGAAGTTATATTTGTTTTCCACAACGGACAGTAATTTGTCCCTCACGCATATAATAATAATTGTTGTAGACGTCGATCCTCCCTTTTATGCTAATCAGCATTCTATATGCCACATAACTGGTGGGTTTCCGAAGTAAAATCACCATTTATTATAATACTACTTATACGTAATTTTATCGTATAACTTTCTTATCATTTTAAGGTTATTTATGACAAATTATTATTTTTTTATAAACTAATTGGTAGATAAGATTTTTTATTAAATAAAATACACAAGAGGGCTCATAGAAGATCACCCGGTTGCGACTCTCGCCTAGGAATGCCTCGTAACTTATTTTTAACTTATTTTTGATTCAGGCAAAAGTAAAGAGAAATATTTTACCAGTAAGATGGAATCTTACGAAGTACATTATAACGTGGTCTAGATAATGCCAATTGGGATGTGTAAAGCTCTGTTTGCAATTGACTATATTCCTATACGAATACAGTTTCATAAGCTCTCATGCAGTTAGATGCAATATATGCCGAGAAGCATGCAAATCAAAGAAAAGTTTAGAGTAGTTCGATCAGTACTTCTGAAAACAAAAACAATAATGGCAATCGAGACCGGTACGCGGCTAGACTTCGCAGATTCAGCAAAAATGATCCGGTTTCTGTTGTTATGGCTAGAATATTTATGATGGCAAAAACGGGTTAATATGGCTCAGCTTAGCATATCTGATAAAAATGCATTTTCCGTCAAGCATTTGTCAAATCAAAACACTTCAAATTTTAGATTTCGAAATATGAATTTCCCCACCGATTTTCTCTTCACAAGATAGCACACAAACGTTGGCTTCTAGAAATATTTTTAAACTGAATGCTGGCGTGTTGTCATTATATCCAACTAAGCGTCAACATACATATGATGTTTTTGAAGACCTAGCTAATAATACAGACACTTTCTGAAAGTGATATACACAATAACGGCACGTGTTTACCATAATGCCTGAGGTTGATTATTTTTGCCCTCCATATACCAAAGCCTGCTTTAATGGAGACAACAAATCGGATTGCGTGAACCTTTGAAGAATATTAAGAATATTTAAAATTACATGGAAAATGAAACGAATTTCCTGTTTCGCAAATATTACTTTTTACGGCTATCGGAATACCCAACCGCAATAAAGCAACAAATTTATCTCGATATTGAAATTGGTGATGGATTTCACCCTACATCATTTTTAGTTATTTCTAGGCTTTCGAATTTTATGATAATGGATTATGACTAGTTCTTATGTTATCAGGCCAAAATTGATTCTAAAAATGTATCAGTTTTCTCTTCAGGGTATTTCGAATCGATCGGGTGCCGTCCGAGAGGGCCCTGACGTCAGTGGAGGATGATGTCACTTATTTCCAGATTATTCAAATTAACCTGAAAGCTGATGATTCTCTTGTTTTAGTAACTTTTTAATTATTCAATAGGGTATGAGATGTTCCACGAACACACATCAGAAAGATTCCTATCATAATTTGTTGCCTAAAACTGAAAAACAAAGTAAATGCTATATAAATAATCAGAAATA
>NC_046666.1:75733528-75737862 GCF_010883055.1 Belonocnema kinseyi | reverse complement strand
TTCTAAACTTCCTTTCGCAATCATGTTATTTTGAATTTTGAACACAACTCAATTCTTTCAATGGTTTAGGATAATCCACCAAAACTAATTGCTCGTGCTTCTTGGACAGACTTCGAATGATTGCAGTGTCACTTACAGGATTGAATGACCTTACACGTGATACCTTTATTCGAAAAATTTCATCCTTTGAAAAGCTTTTCACCCCTAAGTCGAGAGGAGCAGGAATATGTGAATACGAGATTAACATTAAACTACAAAATACCCTCTTGGGAAAGACCTATCCTAGAACTTTTGCTCATTGTGAACGTATAGATCTGGGAATTCAAGAAATGTTTCAAAATGGGATTATGTAGAACCTACAGCAAGTCACTATTGTCAACCTCTGATAATTTTCTTAATTAAAAATAATAATATCAAATTTTGTTAACAATTTTCTTTAGCAAAATAATGCAGTCATATAATAACATTATACCCATGATTAAAAAAAGTCATGCAGGAATTGTATGGTATCGTTACATTCTGAATTAAGACATCATGATCATCTTTCACGAGAGCACTTTATTTAGCGCCAGAAAATCAGTTTGACGATATATTGACCCAGGCGGAAAAAAGATTAGTTTATATATAGTGTGAAGTATTATAAATAATATTTCGCACTATATATAAACTATATATAATATTTTCGCCTAGGAACCTTGTACATTAATGATATGGCGATATCGATTCCTGATAATTTTAGCCATCATTTAGATGAACTCGCGAAAATATTCGCATTTTCACAAGATAAAAACTTCACCTTGAGTTTGAGAAAATCACATTTTTATTGTAAGTCGGTTAAGCTTCTGAGATATGAACTTAGTACAAAGGGAATTTTACCTCTTTCAGATAGATTAGACGTGATTAGAAAATGTTCTGTTCCTAAAAATTTGATAGTTGAAAATTAGTGAATGTTCCATTATAAGGGAAAATAGGAGAATTTTCGAAAATATTGATTGCAGTATTTTTTAAACGCGAATGTATCTGACTTAACCGTAACAACGGGAAATCTGGAATTGTAGACGCACTATAAAATAAAACAAAAAATATTTCCGTATTCAAGTATTTGCTAATTAAAGAAGAGGGCGTTTAAAAGTAGAATTTCCGAAGATGATGTTGGAAAAATTTTAAATGACATTCTTTTATGCAAAATATTGAAAATAACATTACTCAAATTTTATCTTTTGAATTTCATATTACACTTAAATATCTGTATCAACTCTATTAATATTATAATAAATATTGCTTTGTTAGATTCTTTAATTAAATATCAGTCATAATAGTATTTTATGAATTAGATTTCGGAAAGATATATTTCCTTTTTTGAGTGGACATTCTCATTTCCTTTTTAATGCATAAAACATTTCGGTGTGAAGGCGATCATCCTCTGTCTTACTATCTAGATAAATGTAGCCACATAATTTGTTGATTCCCGTGTCCACATTGACGCTTGCAGTTTGGGAGTTATAAGTTTTGATAAATATTCCACTAGACGATAAAAAATAATTTCATTAAAAAAATCACCAGAATACAGTACTCAAAAGGTCGACTTTATGAAGAATTGACAGTTTTGGTTTTGAGGTACATAGTTTTCAGGGACTCGTGGGGTTGCGTTAGGTGTGTCAAACCCAAATGACTGATTCATAAAATTCTTTGTTCGATAATTATCAACAAGCTTATGTGCCTCCCAGTTACATTTTCTCAAATCCTGATAAAATTATTTCAAAAACTCAAAAAAGTGATTTTTTACCCTACATTTTACATAGGAAACTTCAAGTCAAAACATGCACCTGTTGAAATAAAAATATCAAATCATGAATTTTTTTCGGATTTACAATTAAGTGGGGGGATCATTGTCCTCTAGCATGAAAAAAATGCCATGCACTTTTGGACCACTCTAATGTACACATTGATCAGTTTCAAATGGAAGCATTCGAAATAACAATTTCTCTGAAAACTAAAATTTGATTTAACGTACACTCCAAATAGAA
Source organism: Belonocnema kinseyi (assembly GCF_010883055.1). Lineage (NCBI taxonomy): Eukaryota > Metazoa > Arthropoda > Insecta > Hymenoptera > Cynipidae > Belonocnema > Belonocnema kinseyi. Next base: position 75,735,835 of record NC_046666.1, on the reverse strand, counting down.
AATTTATAAAATTGTGTAAAGTAGTTTCAAATTGTAATGTTTCATTGGCTTAAACAAATTTTGTACTCATGTACAATATAGAAATGTTTCTTTTCGAGGTTTCCGTATATCCGTAAGGAAACGTAAAAAATTATATCTTGAATCACCTAAATATTTTATTCTTATTTAAAAAAGTTAGCTATTTATAATCTTTCAATATCACTTGCTAAGTGGGAATGAAGAGAGTTAAATGCAAGACAAAAGTAAAGCAAAAAAAGAAATCGTCCACATTTCGAATGACACAAAAAGTTGGCAGCAGCTGTGTTTCCTAACAATGACAATTTCTACCCTTCGGAATGAAAGCGGACTAGCTACTGTAAATGGGATATTATTAGATTCTTTTTTTCACACAATAAAAATAATTATTTCTCGAAATGATATATGGTTTTTTAATTTCTTTTCACATAATTGAAAGAAAAGTTAGTAAAAAAGGGACAGGGATGTGTTTCCACTCATGCCTATTCTTTTTTCCATTGCTTAAAATTTGATATAGTTATCTTTTCACTTTTTGCTTAATGAAAATAAATGATATTAAAAATGTTACATGGTTGTATTTTCACTTTACACACAATGAAAAGAAATGTTACTGAGAGAGGCAGGTGTCAAGGTGTATCAGAATAACAATATTTCAGTTCCAGGGAAAGCAACCTGTATTTGCACTTTTCACATAATTAATAATGTCTAATGGAAAATAGGTAGGGCTGTATATTCACACGCGCATACCCTTTTTCCATGACTATAAATGTAATGTGGTTGTATTTTCAACTTTTACAAAATGAAAAGAAAGGATACTGGAAATGGTATATGCTTTTATTTTCACTTTTCGCATAATGAAAATAAAGGCTGTTTGAAAAGGCTAAGGGTGTGTTAGGCTACTGAAAAAAGGGATAGGACTGTGTTTTTAGTCACGTCTACGTTTCTTCAATTGCTAAAAATGTCATAAGGTTATGTTACGACCCACATAATAGAAAACAATTGTTTACTGAAATTATTCTTATTTTCTTTCAAGGGGCTTGGAGGTCCAAAATGCCAATTCTTATTATGTTTCGAAGAATTGTTTTTATTTTGCGAGATCATTGCTTCGCTCTCTTCTGCCTGAAGATGCCATGCTTTCACTTACCTTATCAACTTTGGGAATGGGATTGATAAATCAAAAATAGTTAAGTAGAACCATAATCCTATGCCGATTCGGGATTTATTTTATTGGAATAAACATAGAATCAATTAAAATAAACACAAATAGGTTTTTGTGGTTACGGATTAATCACTTAAATTTACCACCTCTTTTCCTTTTAATAGAAAGGAGTTTGCACGTGAAATTTTTGGCAGAAATACAATTTTGAAGGAAAAGGAAAGGCACAAACAAAGAACATACCTTTAACTAGTGGTTTCGCTCTTTTCGTTCTTTACCATCCGGAGGTTCAGACGTTCCACTCTCCACAACCTTTTCCGTTTTTCCTTTTATATTGCCACTCCTTAACCGTTTCCGTCTACTGTTTAATAATCGTAATAATCAAGCGGCACTAAAGTTTTACTCTTTACCGTTTCCGTATTCTTAGCATTTTAAGATGACACACTTAAATAATTACTACTCCCGATACCGTTTCCGTGTTCCATGAACACGAAATTTAATAGGTCGAGCAGAGCTAAGGTACTTTGTAAACTTTTCCTATTTAAATTTCTCGTTCCTTTGAGAAAATAAATTTTCTGTTACTCGTAGGCAAAGATTTTCTTTTAGTGTATACGTCCGTCTCGTATGTAGTTCTGCGCTGCACTGTTAGAAAAACAAAACGTTGGATGCGAAGAGAAGAACACTCGAAACCCGAGACCGAACCACGGACGGGCAAGGGAAAAGCAGCGAAGTGCTTTTCCTTCAAATTTCTTGTCCGGGCAAGGAAGAATGAAGAACTGCCAAAGTGGGTGGCACTCATCGTGGCTCGTCGGTACGAATTGCACATGAAGCGGGGTATTTTTGTTGAAAAAGGGATTCTCATATAAAGTGGGCGGCAAGACCGCGGGAACAGAAAACTGATGACTTAGGAATTTGATAAATTTGAATTTCCAGCTTCGCGACTTGTTACCAAGCACGGTAACAGGAAATTATCTTTCAAAATTTTATAATTCGCATTAAGAAATAATTTACATTCATTTTCATGTATTATCAGTTTAAGTGGAATTTTATAGGTATTCTTCATTTCGATCCTTTTCTAAAAATTCAATGCGTCCAGAAAAAGGATTGAGTCAAGTTTAATTTCGTTGTAATATATT
>NC_046666.1:75732153-75733428 GCF_010883055.1 Belonocnema kinseyi | reverse complement strand
ATTTCGAGTGCACTGTTTTTGTCTTTATTCTCTTTTTGCTCTCTCTAGTTTTTTTTTCGTACGCTTAGCATTTAAACCTGATATATATATATTCGGTCTTGATTCCTCTAGAATCAAACCGAAGGTCCCGAAGGAGTTAACCCTCAAGCGGAGGTGTGAAAACCGTGCCGAAAGCTGAATGGCACCTGGGTGAGGTGTCTAGAACTGTAACTTTGGGATACCAGGCGATCTCTCAGAGTACGCAGCCTTATCCTGGCATGCGGGGCTCTACAAGGATGGACGAACCCCTTTCCCTAGCTTCTCGTGGGAACAACAATGACAACACCAAACATAGTTGTAGTAAGTGCAGTTAAAAACAACAGAACGCGCAGGGCTCCCGACAATGGGTCGGCCAACAATGCCGACCAATCTAGAGCTGTGGGAGCCAATGAAAATGTATTCAGTGCGATAGATTGGCGGCATCTCGCGACCTTTGGTTGGACGGAGCGACTGAATCACGACTTGCTAGAGTGATACGATGCGAGTGTGGCCCTAATGGGGTTACATGGCACCGCTGCATGCTCTGTGGTGCGAGAAACATCCTGAGCTATCGTACTTTTCGCAGCAACGTCTGCGAAACCATGCTAAACTACTCCGAGAAAGGGGCTATGTAAGCGGAACGCTTTCTCAACAAGCCGGCAACAGAGAAAGAGAGGCGACACTAAGACTAAAGATCTGGCTGAAATGGATGATGAGCTTCGTGGATATTTCTCCGGAGAATCCGACCTCTGGGCTATCAATTATTGTATGTATAATGCAGCGAGAGCTTTGGCCGATGCGAACCGTAAAACAAAACCAACGGTTGATCATAAGACCAAAAGACGAATGCATCGACTCGCCATAAGGATAGGCTGGGCAAGACAGAACGCGTCTCGCATTCAGTGTGTAATTGACTACATAACATCTGGCAGGAATTTTACCGCCAAGGTTCGAAAGTTCGCGCGCGAACTCCGGATCTGTTAACAAACACTTAACAAGTCAAAGCTGCTGACCATCAGGCAGCATATTTTTGAGAGAATACGGATACTATCTGACGCTAAGAGCATTCTAGAGCAGAGGGAGAGGTGGGTCCGAGAAAATCAACAGCTTCTCTCTGACCCATCTCGACTCTTCCAAGATCCTCCAGTTACTGTGGAACACCCACCCAAACCAGAGGAGGTCGAAGTATTTTGGAGAGAAGTCTACGAAGTTCAGCATAGACTGGAAGAAGACTCAGAAAATATAAATAGCTTCAAG
>NC_046666.1:75730217-75732053 GCF_010883055.1 Belonocnema kinseyi | reverse complement strand
AATAGGCAACTTAGCTGACCCGAAGAATTACAGGCCAATAACTTGTCTGAACACACTTTATAAGATATTCACAGCTATCCTAAATGACAGGATTGTTCGGGCCATTGAACCTGTGTGGCAAGAAATGAATGAACAACGAGGATCAAAGAAAGGCGTAGCCGGATTCCGGGAGAACCAGCTCATCGATAGAAGTGTCTGCAAAGATGCAGCATTCTAACAGTGTGATCTATCGATGTCCTGGATTGATTATCGGAAAGCTTTTGATTCGACCTCCCATAGACTTACCATCTGTCTTTTGGAAATCTTAAAGGTTCATCCGCAAATAGTTAGGTGCATAGAGAGATTGATGCCGCTTTGAAAAACCAGATTTACTATCTCATCTGGAAAAAATCGTGTGACAACTAACAAGGGCACCTTTCAGAAAGGTGTCTTTCTGAGCGACACCATGAGCCCACTCCTCTTTTGCCACAAAGCTGCGTTCAGGATGTGACATCTACAAAAGATACTCTCCGAAGCAGATACAAACGTCTCATCCGGCAGATTTAGTCTTCCGAACTGTCGGCGAGGAACAAAGTTTCTGCAACGAACATGCTTGCCGTCCTGGTAGTACTCTATTCATTTGGAGTAGTTCCATGGACGAAGAACGAGCTCAGATCCCTTGATATCGTGACAAGAAAGGTTATGCATATGAACAAAAGCATGCATCTTAAGTCTTCCGTTCCGCGACTATACATCTCACGCCGTCAAGGTGGTCGCCAAATATTGAGTCTTGAATGTTTTTACAACAGGATTACTCTGGGTACAGCACATAGAGTTGCAAATGGAAGAGACTCTCTTCTTAAAATGGTCAGGAATCACGGAGAAGTGGGCAAAGGAGCGTTTTTCTACAAAGCAGCGTTTTTCTACAAAGCAGCGGAGGAGGCTGCTGAAACACTCGGACTTGACTTCAGTATTAGGGTTGAGCAAAATGCATCAAATCTTATCTATCTCGAGTACTCACTCCTGAAAGCCCGGATTAAAAAAGCACAAGAGAAAAAATTTCGTGAACAGCTCCTTGATAAGAGGATGCACGGTATCTTCCACAGAAATGTGAAGGATCAGTCAATGTCTTGTGAGCTAACGTTTGCTTTCCTTAAATCGCCCGGATTGATGTCTGGTACGGAGGGTTTCATTTTTGCATGCCAAGACGGTGTCATTTCCACCTTAACATACCGTCGCCACATTTTGAGCCAAGAAATTCCTGATGATAGCTGCAGAGCGTGCCATGCACACCCCGAGCATTTAGCTCACATACTATCTAGTTGTCCAACTCACGCGGGAACGACCTACATTCAAAGGCACAACACAGCACTAAGAGTGCTTTATTACCATCTCTGTCACTCTTAAGGCATTAACCTTAATATCGCTCCTCTAAATGCTCCTAGGTAAATCGAGTCAATTGTCGAGAATGGGAAGTGCCGCATATACAGGAACTTTATATTCTCGACAATTGTTTCTGTTGCTCACTCGAGGCCTGACATGGCTCTTCTTGACTTCGAGAAGCGAACCATGTTCTTTATTGAATTTTCGGCAACAGCTGACAAAAACATTATAACCAAGGTGAATGGTCCTTATCATCGGCGCTCTTGAAGGTGCCAAGCTTTCAATTGCTAATGACCTGAAAAGCATCCCTGCGTGTCAGAATATGCTAAAACACTTGCGGGATAAATGAAGAAGGCGGTAGTCCTTAGGTGGCTCCGTCTTCTTAGGGTGCACGAGGCTTTGGTGGATCGTCGCATTGATTCTTTTACAGACTGTAACCATCTATCTCACGGTCGTGAGGCGTGGTTGTGTCTG
>NC_046666.1:75724909-75730117 GCF_010883055.1 Belonocnema kinseyi | reverse complement strand
TAGTAAAGATTAGTCCTTCACTTACCTGCGAAGCATTTTATTCCGAGCATCTAAGGTGTTGCTTCATAGCACTAGCGTCACCAGATGCTCGGGTTACGAGTCAGTAAAATAAAACTAAAATAATTAATTTAATTCCAAGGGGGATCGCAACAACAGATTCTACATAGAACAGATTCTACAAAGATTCTACACTGCACTACACTTTGTGATTATTCACATAGGATAGTTTTTCTGTTTCGGTAGTAGGATAGGCGTGTTGCGCTGCACTGGAATCGCCTGCGAGGGTGACTGCAACGTGCACGGCGGGCCTTGAGTTTAAGACTGATGAACATCGACGCTGGCGTGGGCCACTTCATACAAGGGTTTGACTCTTTCAGGAGATTGTCTTTCAGGCGTGACTCTCGATAACTTTTTCTATTTTCTTTGGGAGCACTTGGCGGTTAGGGCAGCAATTATCATAGTGACTGTTATGCTTAAATGTCCTCGGACGAGGTACATTATTGCGTCTAATTCTAAGGATCCTATTCCTACATGTGTTCCATGAACCAGCATTTTATGATGTTCTCGGTCCTCTTCATTGTCTTGGAGAGCAATCAATTGTTTTTCTATTTCATCTAAGGATTGATCACGTTTTAAGTTCAGGTTTTGTCTTCTTTTTATATTTACCGGTTTCAGCAACTTAATTTTTGTTGAAGTTGTTTTAATGTGGGTGATATCTTTTCCAGTTCCAAATTTCACGGTGCTTCGTAGGTGAATTATGTTGGATCTCTTTGTATAGGAACGCTGGGTCGAATTAGAGAATCCATTCGCACTGTGCATCCTGGCAGTACTCGTAACAACCCAGATCCCTGTAGCTTGATGGATTCTAGTTGATGTCCTTGACAAACTATTTCAGCCGTAGTAACTTCGGATGACGAATAAATCCATCCTCCTAAGGTCTTCATTATTTTCCGATAAGGCTCTGGGTAGGGGTACAATTTTATATTGCAAGTTTGCAGGACTCCAAGTGATGGCCGCAAAAATAATTCGCTTTCACAAATGTTGTAGAAGGCAGGTTCATAGATGGGTTGTATTCCCTTGCACATGAAATAATTTTTGATATCCAAGCAGTTTTCAAACTCTTCCTTTGTTAATAGGAGGTAGGTTCTTTTGGTTTATTCTAGTGCGATGAACTCAGTCCTAGGATGAATATAGGCTCTCCCAGTCCCATTTTCCAGAATCGCTTGAAGTACCGGTACGGGGTGCATCTGGTACAATGTGTATACGTTTTTGTCTAAAAGAGGAATGTCCAGAGTAATTTTAAATTTCCCTCCACTGGTTGACATTGTAGTATTAGCAACCTGGATGAGATTGTCCAGGCTAATTAATGGTCCAGGTAACGGAAACATTACCTTGGGAGCATGGTCCTGTATGTCTCTTAGAATTGGCTTCAACTGTTCTGCTGTAAGTAGCATAGTGTGTAATTTTCCTTGCTGAGATGAATGAATGGAGTTCAATAGTTGGTTCGCAGATCGGATGTAGTTTTCTAAACCAACTTGCATCGAATTCAGGGTCTTAATCAGCATCTGTTGGTATTCTATCTGTGTATTATTGCGTTTATCATGTTGACCTTGTCAACAAAAAATTGAAGATCCTGTTGTAATTGTTTATCATTAGCTTCCGCGTGGGCATTAGGCTTCTCTATTTCTGCTCTAACGATGTAAGTCTGTTGTCCTAAAAGGTGGGTCAAATTTCGTTGAGTAGCGTCGAGATGCTGAATTTCCTCATCAATTTGCTGACGCTGGGCACCGGTCATCAACCCTGTTACGGGATGTAAGATTTCCCCTATCAGTCCATTGAACAAAGTTAATCGGCTTGGTCTTTTCCGAATTCCATTTGGCAAGACCTCTTGAATAGGATCTTGAAACTGAAGTCTTAATTCTTCCACTTGTTTGAATATCGTCTGTTGCAGATGTTTTGCATGACTAGATTTTTTTCATTATTTGTGGGCACTCCAAATACTCCTTACAGAGTGTCTTGATCGGATTTGGGCATTGTGATGTCATCTGGTCCAGTCTTTTAGTGAAGTTCTGTAGAAATTCCGAGTAAAGATGTACATCCAGGAAAGTAGTCACCCTCCAGACGGTCGCTTTTCGAGACATCCTTTTTATCCGTTCCAAATATATTCCAGAACTAGTTTGGAATGGCTTGTCCCAGTATGCTAGCCCGTGTTGTTGTATGGTAGGCCCAAACAGAAGTAGAAAGATTGCCACTTTCAAGAATATGTCATTAAGCAATTCTTCCAATTTTTTTGGAGGCAATATTCCTAACAAATCACCAGAGCTTGGGATTCGACATGTTTTCCGATTGTCACGTTCTAACGCTAACTGGAGATTAGCTACACCCATGGTTACGTCCTTCCAACTAGTTTCATCAAAATCATTTCGTTTCACTACAATGGAGTAAACGCTATGACGTCCTCGAGGCGTTACCGTTACTGGACCCAACTGAGAGCGTCTATCATTTAGATCTTGGACATTTAAACACTCAGTAGCTACTGACAATTTGAAAATAGGGTTAGTTGGCTCACAATCTTCCGAGATAAAATGAGCGTAGTTATCTTAGCGATAGATGAGTGGTTCAGTCCATTGATAGACTACTATGGTTCCGGTCGTTTCTAACCTATCCAGATTATATTTCTCTTTTTCCTGTGAAGAATTGGTCTCTGGAGGGGGTGATGGTGAGTCTAGGTAGGGCATCTCTACGTTGATTAGTTTCAATTGAAGATGGTGATTCTGAGATAATTCAGAGTGATTCCCTAACTCCTTCGACCCTTGAAGCTAACGCGGTCGAATTTTTGCCTTATCTCGAGCTGGATTATCATAACCCCAAGTTCCGCGACCCTTGAAGAAAGTGGTGGATTTGGCCGCAGTGGTAGTAGTCATTAGAGGTGTTGGACACAACGACCTTCGTGAGGGTTGTTGGCTAACAATAGGGGAATCTTCTATATCCTCTACACCCCTAAAGTGGACAATACTTCTTCTGGCCTTTTCAGTTGGTTTAGTTGGCGCCTGAACCAGAGGGTGGGGAAGTTCGCTTGTTTCAATGTTTTCCTTTGCTGATTCGGATGTGACTACTTTATAAAAACCTTGGCCTTCTTCAATGGGCTTGCTAAACTACTTCAGAGAATTATCTATTCTGTTAAAGAATTCGTCATCGTCAAACTCTCCACAGGGATCGATGGCGTCTAGATATTTTATAAGGTCGGAATCGTCTTCTCCTTCAGAAATTGCAGTAGGGAGTAGATAATTATCCCTGTGCCATGATCGTTGAGCAGTTAACGTGTGATTTTTTATATTTGAACTGCAGTCAATATTGTCATCACTTTCGTCATTTTCGTCACTTTCCCCTGGGAGAGGGCTAACACCTACTATGTCGGCCTGGGAGGTAGGTTTCTCGTTTAAATCTAGGCCTTTTTAGAGTAGCCCCTGGGCAGCTTCCAAGTCTGTTTCAGGTTGCCCTGCTCCTGCTCTAGCTAGGCGATCAGCCATTTCCTTGCCTAATATACCCTTGTGGCTAGAAACATGTGCCCAATCGACGTTCAATGGACCGATAGCTTCCTTTAATTTTTTGAATTCTGTTTTGTTGATAACAGGTTTTCCTTCTGCAGTTTTCCACCCATTTTCTTCCCATTTAGGAATTCATTTAGTAATGCTATCTATCAGAAATTGTGAGTCGGTTTTGAAACGAAGGTTTTTGATTCCAGCTTCATGAGCCTTAATGGCAGCTAAAGTGGCAGCCTGAATTCCTGCGGAATTGTTCGTTTGACGGCCAACGGCCCATTGTGACGAGTTTAAAGGGTGATCCTTTTCAAACCAAACCCCGATTCCAGCTTTAGATTCCCCTTTATCGTAGTGGCAACAGGCACCGTCAATATATACATCTACGAATTCTTTCCCCAGACCTTTTGTTTTGGAACCAGTCCCTATGGACGAAGGTTCGCCTTTACTAGGGAACCAAATTTTATGGGCCGGAAGTTTGGGTTCTACTTCCGAAAAAGCACTGTGATTTGATCTGAATACGGGAGTATCGGAATCACCATCTGAAGATTCATCACCGGATGACGTTTCGCTAGTTGCTTCCCTACCGTAAGCGGCGGGTTTGAGATTTTCTCGTACATGAGCTTTTCGTTTTTTTAGTCTTGAAGCTACAGTGCTTCAGTTTATATTCGAACCTTGTACAGTCTTAACGACAGGCCGATAAGACTCATCCGATTTCGACGGGGGGTGTGATTTCGAAGGCTTTCATCTACTCTTGACCTTTGAGGTCGTAGGCTGATACTTGGGAAGTGCGGTCACTAGCTCTTTCGATACCTCAGTTAAGAGCCCTGATTCCTTGGAAGAGTAAATCGCGTTATCAGAGCCCTTTGGATTCTGACTTAACTGCGAGGTTCTCCTGACCGTGGAGGATACAGTAAATCTTTTTATGATTTTAGGCATAGAAGTAGCTGGATTTGCCAGAACTTACCGCCTGCCTCCAGCAACCCTTTCCGATAAGGACTTTTGCGTCCTTGGAAAGGCTTTAGAAGCAGAGTCGTTGTCTATTGGCTTTTCGGATTCGGGAATGATTCCTTGTGAACGAGTTATTGGTAATGCCTTTTGAGATCTATCATGGATGAAAAAAGCACGAACGGTAGCTTTGTCCTTTTTAGGATTGCTAGACTCGTTTTTGGATTCCTTTTCCGGGTCGCTAGTTTCAGGTAACTCTTCCCAACCTTCCGGGTTTCCGGACAAGGCTTCCACTCCTCGATTAAGCTTACCCTTCTTGTACTCATATAAGATCTGGTAGTCCTTTAGGCGAAGGCGCCAACGCATTAATCTTGATCCCGGATTCGTTATATAATTTATCCAATGCATGGGCTCATAGTCAGTACAAACTTTTGGCCGTATAAGTACGGGCGGAAATTGTTAACGGAATAGACAATGGCTCAACATTCCTTTTCGGTTTTGAAATAGCGCTGTTCACACGCATTCATAACACAGGCCCACAAAAAAAAACAAAAGTGTCTGTGCAATTGACCAGACCTATATATTCTTATGTATTTTTCGACGCTGAATCCGAATTTCAATAAAAATCAAGTTTTACGATTTTAAACCGATTTATAAACATTGAAAATACTTTACTGGGGGTTTTTGAGGTCGCTGATCACGAATTTTAAGTCATTTTTTT
>NC_046666.1:75718016-75724809 GCF_010883055.1 Belonocnema kinseyi | reverse complement strand
CCTCAAAAACCCCCAGTAAAGTATTTTCAATGTTTATAAATCGGTTTAAAATCGTAAAACTTGATTTTAATGTCATTTTAATCAAATTTGAAGCAAATTTGCTCTTTTCGCGATTTTCTGCCTTTTCATCGCCGGATGGTGGGTTGAAATTTTTGTAAAAAAATCAAAACATGGTTTTCGATGTATTTTTTCCCGTAGAATTCGATTCTGAAGTCAAAAAAATAAAAATTTTCTTTATTTTTTTTTATTTAAAAAAAAACATGGAAAAACCGTAAAAAATGAGGTTTTTCGAGCAAAACCCCATAAAAAAGTAGCTGGACCCTACTCTTTTATTGCAAATTCGGATTTAGCGTCGAAAAATACATAAAAATATATAGGTCTGGTTAATTGCACAGACACTTTTGTTTTTTTTGTGGGCCTGTAGAATTCTAGAATAAAAAGCGATAGGCATATCCATGCCTTGCTTTTCTTGCGTTAATACTGCGCCTATAGCGTAGCCCGAAGCATCAGTTGTGAGTTTGAACGGTTCCGAAAAATCTGGGTACTGCAGAATTGGTTATTTACACAGATATTCCCTTAAGGTTTTAAAACTTTGTTCTTGCTCGTGTCCCCATTTCCATTCTCCATTTTTCTTAAAAAGTTCGGCTAAAGGTTTTGAAATATTAGCATAATCCTGGATGAACTTTCGGTAATAACGCGTAAGTCCAAGGAACTGCCCAATAGACCGAACCTTTTTAGGATGAGGAGAGTTTTTTATGGCATTTATTTTAGCTGGGTTTGGCTTCACTCCCTTCCCAGTAATAATGTGTCCTAAATAAGCGACCTCCGTTTGTAGGAAGTCACATTGATCAGGCTGTAGTTTAAGGTTAGCGTTACGTAATCGAGAGAGAAGACGTCTAGTGTTAATATTATGTTCCTCGAGGGTTTCTAAATAGACAACGATGTCATCAAGGTACACGAAGACCTCAGTCCCGTACATACCCTTCAGCACCGTGTCTATCAGTCTTTGAAAGGTTGCGGGGACATTCTTGATACCCATAGGCATTCGCAGATATTCAAATTAAAGAAATTTTCAGAAGATTGAGGATTATAACCCGCATATGGATTTCTGTAGGATTGATGATCTTGGTTGATATAGGGTATATCAGAATTGGTGGTCAGTGAAGAAATATTCGCCACCCCTGAATTGTTGATCCATTTTGCCTTTTTGTGAAAAGGACCAGCTGCAAGTGTAAGCAGAGGTGGATTGGTGTTCGAATATTTAACTGTGGAGTCTTCTGTCGTCACATGATAAATCGAAGCCTGCTCCTTTAGCCTTTAGTGACGCTTTGAGCTTTTCTTCGATATGTAAGGCGTGCTCATAGGCCTCCGATAAGTCTTTTGGATTTCGCGTGTCCACAAACTTGGACATTTCGGTAGGCAGTCCACGTGAGAAGGAGTCTAATGCACAGCCTAATGTAGGTTCCATCATGTGTCCGCTTTTAGTAGCGTCTACGTTCCCGTCAGGACCATGAGTACAGTATTTCTCTTCGAGAGCTTGTTTAACTCCGCCTAATAAATCGTGTAACCTATCGTAATGATCGCTGACGTTTTCTGTTTATTTCATACGCAAGTTCACCACCTCTTGGATGTAATACTGGTATTTTTTCGTGGTAAAACGTTTTTTTAGATGCGCAATTAATTCTTGGACTGTATGGAACGTTTTATTTCTGACGCTTTACCTCGCCACACCTACTAGCTTGCTCAACACTGCTTTAATATTGGCAGCTTTGGTGTCCCAAGTGATATAAACGGCACCATTTACTATATCTTGCAAGAAATCCTTTAAGGGTGGATTCTTGCCGTCGAAAGATCTTAAGTGGCTAGTGCTTTGTTGTAAGGTCATACATTGCGTCATGGAAGCCATGACCAGGGACGCGTCCACTTGATTAGCAACGAGTGCTGGAATATTAGGACCCATCTCGAAAAAAGAATTTAATTAGTTATATTGGGGATCGGTATTAGACTCGCCTGTGTTCGGCATTTTGAATTTTACGGTGAATAAGCTCCTAGAAATTCAGATTGTCCGATAACTTGCTCAAATAGAGTCAGGGTACACGTTCTTACACACGAAATTTAGTTCGGCCACATGGGCATAACAAAAATACAATCAAATAAATTTCTCTGTAGTAAAATCATTTATGATTCCGAATTGATACATCTTTCGAGGGAGAGAATTATCTCCTCGAACGTTTCGTTTGATTCCCGGGGTAGAGGTTTCTCAAGATTATTTTTAACATTTAAATCACGGGCTATGGTCTTTTCATACCGTTCACGTACCTCTTTACCTGCTCGGTGTTTTCTCTTACACACCACCGTACCTGATTCAGTAGATTTGAACATCTTTAACCCTTACTAAACAGAAAGGTCGATTTGAGTTTAAAGTGCAGGTGATTTGCGAGACTTGTGATTTCTTCAAATCCAAGCCGCTTTTTGTTTAATTAAACAGAGGGTAAATCCCTAGATTTGAGCAACTAGAACTCCGCATTCGTACCATGCAAAATTTAGATGCGTAGACGCTCAATGGCCATCATACCTAAAATTCCTTCTACTACTGGGTGTTCTATGGGAGTCCTCGCAGAAATGACCTCGCACGTAATAACCTTGTTATTCAAGTTTGTACCTACTCTTCTTACTGATACAATATCCAGTGACCCAAGTTCGTTTATTATTGTTGGGTGTCTGGTGAACCCCACCAGTAACTCGCTTTCCGGAATGAATGTTAACGGCGTTTCTCGATGCAAGGTTAGACGAATGTTACCTCTTCGGAAAGATTATGAATATAGCGTTATTCCGGTTGGCTCCTGATACTGTGTAGGTTCATGGAAAAAAGGAGGCATTTTGAATTTGATTACTTGCTCGTACGATATTCATGTCCCTCAAACTATTTCTTCAGTCAAAATTGATCACGCATAAACTTATTCAAGCCCGTTGTTAGGCTATGAACTTTTTTTTTCGAATTGAATTGTAATTGAATAGAACCTTATTTGGAAATGAAACCTTCTAGTTTTTATTTTATTCATTCTCTATTTAGTTTCATTACTATACTCAACTAGGCCAGTGGATGTCTCAGTATTATTAGTAAATATTTTGAATATGGAAATAACTAGCCACCAGCTGTTCTGTGTTTCGCTATGAAGAATATATATATATATATATATATATTTACTTAGCGTGGTTCCCAATTGCCTTTAGTTTCAGAGTGCTCTTCGCTCGACTAATCAGAGATTCAAAGGGTGCTGAAAATTCCGCGTCGCTTTTCAACTCCACGAAGTTCAATTCCGGATCTAAGGGTCCAGGTTTCACGAATTTAAATAATTGTCCGTTAATTTTAATGTTACTTGCGTTGACAAATGTTTCATTTCGCGAACGGACTTTTCTTCCTGCACGATGAGTGGTCATTTTTTTTAAAGGAACCTTAAGAATCTCATGTAATTCAGACATGAGTACCCTATTCTATTTTAGTCTTTTATAAAAAAACTAGTAAGTACACAAAGTACTTGTTTTCCGTCATTCCCGTTATTCGAACTTAAAAAAAAATCATTTTTTTGTCTACAAATCAATTAGGCCGGTAAAGGCCATAATGATTCAGTCTATAATTTATAATTTGATTAAAAAAATTAACCCCCTTTTTTCAATCAGTACATTTTACTAGGCCAGCGAAGGCCTTAGTATTTATAGGACGAATTTTTGATTACTGAAAATAATATTTCTAATCAAATCCGTACAAAAGCTCGGATAACAGAGAAAATGTAAATCACAAGAAAAACCTACCTCCGAATTTACATTCACGCTGTAGTTTAAAAATTTGGAACTTGAAAATGTAATCTGTCAAACAAGGTAAACTCATGCTTCTAGCACAAAGATTAAATTTCGATGCATTTGAATTACATTTAAAGTTTTCAACTAACGCAATTCAAACTTAATATTAATTGAAAACAAAACGTTTAAGCAGCACCAAATTTTGTATTCAATGTTTGTAATTAAGTTTCTATTGTGTTGCGAAACTTATCCTCCCTTTTTTTCCTAAATTAGGATGCATGCCTTTCAAACGTCTATTATCAGAAAGAAAACTCATGCTTACAGCACAAAATTTTAATGCTAATTTGTGGAATACAAGAGAAGAATTTCGATACATTCGTATTTTTTTTGTTTCTGAATCAAATTTTTAATTTTTTAAAATCTTCAAACTCCAAATTGGTAGCGAACCGCAAGCAATAGCGCGCGAAACGAGATCACCGCTGCCACCAACACTTTGTTACGACTCACCTAACAGAAAACAATTGTTTACTGAAATTATTCTTATTTTCTTTCAAGAGGCTCGGAGGTCCAAAATGCCAATTCTTATTATGTTTCGAAGAATTATTTTTATTTTGCGAGATCGTTGCTTCGCTCTCTTCTGCCTGAAGATGCCATGCTTGCACTTAGCTTATCAACTTTGGGAATGGAATTGATCAATCAAAAATAGTTAAGTAGAACCATAACCCTATGCCTATTCGGGATTTATTTTATTGGAATAAACATAGAATCAATTACAATAAACACAAATAAGTTTCTGTGGTTACGGATTAATCACTTAAATTTACCACCTCTTTTCCTTTTAATAGAAAGGGGCGGGCAATTTTAAGGGAAAAGGAGAGACACATACAAGGAACATACCTTTAACTAGTGGTTGCGCTCTTTTCGTCCTTTACCATCCGGAGGGTCAGACGTTCCACTCTCCTCACCCTTTTCCGTTTTTCCTTTTCTATTGTCACTCCTTAACCGTTTCCGTCTACTGTGTAATAATCGTAATAATCAAGCGGCACTAAAATTTTTACTCTTTAACCGTTTCCGTATTCTCAGAATTTTAAGATGACACACTTGAATAATTACTACTCCCGATACCGTTTCGGTGTTCCATGAATTCGAAATTTAATAGGTCGAGCAGAGCTAAGCTACTTTGTAAACTTTTCCTATTTAATTTTCTCGTTCCTTTGAGAAAATAAATTCTTCGTTACTCGTTGTTAAAGATTTTCTTTTAGTGCATACGTCCATCTCGTATGTAGTTCCGCGCTGTCACTGATAGAAAAATAGAACGTTCGATGCGAAGAGAACAACACTCGAAACACAAGACCGAACAATGGACGGGCAAGGGAAAAGCAGCGAAGTGCTTTTCCTTCAAACTTCTTGTCAGGGCAAGGAAGAATGAAGAACTGCCAAATTGGGTGGCATTCATGGTGGCTCGTCGGTACGAATTGCACTTGAAGTGGGGTATTTTTGTTTAAAAAGGGATTCTCATATGAGGTGGGCGGCAAGACCGCGGGAACAGAAAACTGATGACTTAGGAATTTGATGACTATGAATTTCCAGCTTCGCGACTTGTTACCAAGCACGGTAACAGGAAATGATCTTTCAAAATTTTATAATTCGCATTAAGAAATAATTTGGATTCATTTTCATGTATCATCAATTTATGTGGAATTTTATAGGTATTCTTCGTTTCGATCCTTTTCTAAAAATTCAATGCGTCCAGAAAAAAAGTTGAGTCAAGTTTAACTTCGTTGTAATATATTAGAGTGGAGTTTACAGAAAAAGGGGATAGTGCGATCGCTACCGTGCATTTGCGTTAACCATGGCAGAAGGTCGACTTTCTAACTAATTATCTAATCCTATTTATTTATTTAAATTTGTACTCCAAAGGATTTTTAGGGAATATTCCATAGGAATTTGTGATTATGGAACATTTTTTTAATATGATATAAATAAAATTTCTTTGGGATTTTATACGAATTCATGAGAAATCTTCCTACACTAATTCTCTAAAATTTTCCGGAGAACCCCCTATAAAAACTACATGTAATTTCTGTAAAACTATTAAAAAATATATCTAAAAAATCTATATAAATTATCGAAGCATCCCGCCATCCCATAATTCGAGATGACTAGTCAAATACTTTTTTATTACAGAAAAATTTTCAAGAACTTCAGAAATACCATGAAGATCCTAGATAAATTTGATGAAAATTCCTAGAAATTCTGATTAAATATATTTTACAAAAATCGAATCACATTATTTTTACCTCACCTATTATTTATGAATAAAATTTTTAAATTAACATTTTGCTTTAAACTAACACATGATTTATTATTTTAAATCCAGTGCTCTAAATTAAAAGTTACCGAATTCAACTGAAATCCATCTGATTCTATACTTGCAGTCGTTTTGTTCTTCATACCTCCCATATTTTTCCTTTAAAGATATATAACTTTGGAGCAAATTGAGATATTTAAATTTTTTCGCCAGATTCTGAAAAGTTTTAAAGTCGATTTTCTTAATAAACTTAGAGTCTTATATTATTTGATATTCTTTTGTTGAACTAGTACTTTCATTAGAAAGATAACTGAGTTTTATCCAGGCTAAATAATTTTAGTGCGCGAAAGAATTTTTTTTATAAAATCTTCTAAAATTCCTCTATGAAGAATATCTTTTAATCTATTGCGATACATTGTATGGCTTACGAGATTAATTGGAAAATTACATTTTAGAGAGAGAAATTCTTCCAGCTTCAAAAATGGTTTAGGTCGCAACTTAAAGTTTCGAATGCCTTCCTTATATAAGCAAAAACTGTAAAAGAATAATATTGAAGAAAATAAAAGAGATGGGATTTTTCTGCAAATATTTTTTATTTTTATCTTCGAATTTCGAAAGCCTGAATTTACATTTTATATTTCTTCAATTTTGCACATTTGGAATTGAAATTTCTTGACTTTC
>NC_046666.1:75690573-75717916 GCF_010883055.1 Belonocnema kinseyi | reverse complement strand
ATATATATATGTCTTTGGTTACGGTCTGAGAAGACGGCCAGATACTAACTTCCATATATCACAACGCTGCTGAAGGCTGGTGACCTTCTCAGAACGGAAGAAAAAACACAAACCCAAGATGACTCTCTCGGTTCCAGTTTTACCTCCCCCCTCTTCCAACCCTCCCTTATTAACTGAAGTTTTTGGTGGGACTGACGTTAGAATTACAATCTCCACCATATGACGATTTGATACTTAACTTTGACATGATTTCGACTTAGAAAATAAACTTATTGCATAAAGGTGTTAGTTGGGCGTATAATCTAAACAATGAATAATACAAACTATAAAATAGCCTCGGAAAGGACTGGAACCTTTAATGACAAAAGGCATGCACACGGAAAATCTAAATGTCATGTTTCAGGCGACGAATGGAGACTGGGTGTTTGGAACGCTAGGGGAGTAAATGATCTCAAAGTAAAAGAATTGCGTGAAACTATGGACGTGAAGAAACTAGATATTTTATGTGTGCCCGAAACTAAGAAAAAGGGATGAGAAACTAAAGACATAAAAAACGGCTTGTTGAAAGGCGGTTTTGAAATATGGTCAGGAGTTGAGTGTGAATCACATGGTAAACAAGGAGTAGGTCTGATTTTGAATGAAAGAACAAAGCAGCATCTCGGTGACCATGGTTTCGTGTCTCCCAGACTGCTGTGGGCTAGAATGAAAGTAGGAATCAGAAGACTATTTATCATAGCATGCTACGCGCCGGTTGATAGTGATCCTAGAGAAGTAAAAGATGCCTTCTGGGACACTTTAAGTGAGATAAATTAGTTGGTCTATGCTTAGAAAAGGGTCTGTTTATTACAAATACTTGGTTTAGGCATAAAATGATCCACATGTAACTTAGGTCGGGGATGGAGAAAAAAGAGAACCAAGAAAGCAAAACAAACGCGAATCAAAATTGAGAACCTACTGAAAGAGGATGTGCGAATAGATTTCCAAAATAAGATAATTGAAAGCATAGATAGGGCAACATGGGAGGACCGTATAAAAAACAAAGATATAGAGGGCGCCTGGGCAATTTTACGAGATGTCCTTGTTAGATGTACGATCGAAGTGTGTGGTACCGCAGTTGTAGGAAGAATTTCTGGTGATGCGTGGTGGAATGATGAAATTCAGGCTGCCTAAAAAGCAAAAAGAGAAGCGTACAAGAGAACCTTGAACATCGCAGGTCTTAGCAATAAGGAAAGAAATAGACGCAGAAATGATTATAGGCGCGAAAACAGGGTACTTAAATGATTAGTTAAAGAAAGTAAAGATACAATTAGAGCAGAAGAAGAGATAAAAATACAAACCGACTTTGAAGGAAGCAGGAAACTATTTTATAAAAAAATGACAGGAAACAAAAGTACAGAAATTGTCAACATGAGAAATAGTAGGTGGGAATTGGTATATGATGCAGACGGAATACTAGAGGCTTTCAGAGACTATTTTAGGAGACAATTCGGAGATGAAGCTATTGGACACCACAACTGCGATGGTAAACACGATGCGATGGAAAACTCAATTGAAAAAGTCTGTGTCACTGAGGTTAGTGATATAATTAAGAACTTGAAAGACGGTAAGGCTGCCGGGATAGACGGTATTAACGCTGAAATGCTTAAACACGGTGGCGAGTACATACCACATAGAGTTTGCGAATTGATAAATTTATGTTTCGAGATGGGAGACGTCCCAGACGATTGGAAAAAAGCGATTATCGTACCAATATACAAGAGAAAGGAAGATAAAAGCGAGTGCAATAATTACAGAGGGATTAGCTTATTAAGCACCGTAAGTAAAATATATTCAAAAATACTTATTCGTAGGGTAATGAAAATAACAGAAACAAAGATTAGGGAAGTCCCAAGTGGGTTTATGCCAGGAAGGTCATGTACGGATCAAATATTTAGCTTAAGGCAAATAACAGAAAAGCTTGAGAGTAGGAAAAAAAGTTTTCTGTGCATTTGTTGACGCAGAAAAAGCTTTTGACAAGGTAGATAGAAGTAAACTTTGGGAAGTCCTGAAAGAATATGGAGACAATGGATAGATCCTACAAGCTATAAAAACAATATATACAGGTAGCAAAGCGATTGTAAGAGTGAATGGGAAACTGAGTGACTGTTTCGATATTATTCAAGGAGTTAGACAAGGATGCGTTATGTCTTCATGGTTATTTATATTATTTATGGACAAGTGTTTAAGAATGGCTCTCTTTGACGAAGAGGGTGTGGATCTCGAAACAATAAGGGTACGTGGGTTAGCGTTCGCAGATGATAAGGTTGTTATAGCAGAGTCTATCGAAGACCTACAAAGAATGTTGAATAAACTAGATGCAAGCATGAAGAGCATGGGCCTCAAAATTAGCGCAAGTAAAACAAAAATTATGGTGTTCGAAGGAAAGAGTGAGAAAACACTATGCAATATTTTATTGAATGATGAGAGAATTGAACAAGTTGATAAGTTCGTGTACCTTGGTAGCTTATTTACTAGGGACGGGAAGATAGATGAGGAATTAAATAGACGAATAAATGAAGGTGAGAAGGTTATTGGTAGAGCAGGTCCCCTTATCAGAAGTAAAAATATATCAACTAAAGCTAAAATGGCAATACATAATTCTATATTTGTACCGACAGTACTATACGGTAGCGAGGCATGGACTTATCAAGAAAAAGATAAGAGTGAAATTAACGCAACTGACATGAGACACTAGTAGACACATGGGAAAGAAATCGGTTAGGATGGTTCGGACATGTTGAGAGAATGCTAAATGAACGACTAACGAAACAAGTTTATCAAGGTAAAGTAAATGGCAGCGTGCCCAGAGGTAGACCACGGAAGGAATGGTCAGAATGTGTGAATGAGACCCTAGTTAGAAGAGACATAAGAAGTCACAGAAACACGGGAGCCTGCATGAAAAAATGCATGGACATAAAAGAAGCTAGAGAAGTATGCCAGGACAGGAAAGTATGGCGGCAAATAGTTAATAAAAAGAGTGTCAGTAGAGTGAATGACGCCTGGAACAAAATACCTTGGTCACTAATAGACCCAAGTGGGGAACCTTACATAACGACTTCGTGAGGTTCTTCGCTTGGGGTGATTGCTAGAGAGATTGATCAGCAACCTGGGTCGGAGCAGTGTTGCGGAACGAACGTGTTATTTACTTAAATAGCACGAGAATTCTGGATCAATCTGATAAATCTCTATCCCTTCCACATACTACTCCTTTCCCCTACCGAGTGAGTCACGCCAACCCCGAAACGGAAATGGCTTAATGGTGTAATTAATAATAATGTTTAAATTCTAAGCGTAAGAAAAAAAACTAAGCTAAACGCTAAGTATTTTATAAAAAACTAAACGCTAAGCATTTTATTCCGAGCATCTAAGGCCCCCGGATGCTCAGGTTACGAGTCAGTAAAATAAAATAAAAATAATTATTTTAATTCTAAGGGGACTCGTAACAGTTATATTTCAATTTTTCATAGAATGAAAAGAAGGGCTTCTGAAATACCCCTTTCTGCATTTTTAAATTGAGCAACTAGTTTCTTTCAGTTTTAACGTTCAAAATGACTTTCTCGGGTATTTTGATGGCCACTTTAATTGCCAGAACATAATATTACATTGATTTACGAGGTTTCAAAAATACCACTTTTCTTAAACTCACCACGGCACTTTTCGAAAACAATATACATTTTATGCTTTAAATTCAACTTAAAATTGTCTTATACTAAGTTTTCATTGTTTCTAAGATGTTACTTATGAATAAGCCAATGATTAATGAGATACTAAATACAGCTAGAAAATTCGATTTCTGTATATTATTTTCGTGGATTTAGGCAGAATGATTGACAGATGCGATTCTTAATATGCCTATGTCAATGTGGCTGTAATTAGCTGCATTTTAAAAATACAGTAAGCCCAAGGAATAAATGTTATTTTGAAATTTGATGAAAACGCTATAGCACAGTTATCTGACGAAAGATAAAATTTATCTGATGCAAATATTTATATGAAATTTGTGATGTCAAAGAATCACCGAAAAATTTTCTACATAAATTTGAAAATCCTCGCGGTATTCATTTTTTAAATCGTCTCACATTATTTAAATGATTTTAACCAAAAAAATTATTACCCTACCCCCACAGAATACATATGCACGTTAATTAGTTTATAGTGATTGTTTTTAAATTTTAAAGTCCTTATCAAGCTCGACAGAAACTAAAGGTTTTTTCAACAAAAGTAAAGGACTGAACTTGGCTGAGTTTCGTTTCATTATTTTGTAACAGAAAAAAAGGAGAAAAATTTCGCAATATTGTTTTTAGAAATAACCAAACTAAATTTCTGACTGTAACCGAAACGAAAACGGAATACAAATTTTTACGATTATAAACGAGGATTACATAGGTCACGTTTAGCAGAAAGCTTTTCTGATGACGGTAACCTCAACTTGGATGCTTCAAAGAATTCACCTTGTCACCGGTATTCCTCAAGAAATTTCTAGCTAATTTGTTAAGTATTTTTCTTAGAAATGATTGTTTTTAAACATTTTTCTTAGAAAAGATTGTTTTTAAATATTTTTTGAGGTATACATTTTAACGACATGGTGCATTTTGACAGTCTATAACTACCCAGTTTGGAAATACACCACTGGTGCAGTACTGGCCAAGTACAAATTCCCGCAGTCCCAGTACTGGGCCAATACTGGGTCAGTATTGCCAGTCAAAGCTCTGCAGTAATAGCGTGCGGTACTGGTTCTGTACTGACAAACTGGTGGACGCATCTACTCCATCCATTCATCATCACATGGCTGCATATCGTCGGACTATTATTTATAATTACAAAAGTGTAAATTTCGGTCAAACTTTTTGATTAATTTAGCTTTCAATATTCCTATACTCTAAATTCTTATCGGCGATCTGCGTCAATTTTTATTATTATGAATTTTTTACAACGATCAAGAGTTACATCAAATGTAATTTTTTCTAAGTATTTACAATTCATCATAAGGATGAAACTTCGAATTAAAAAAAAAGAAAAAAGTTGTTTTCCTGATAGTCATTTGTATAGTTTTTCAACATTTTAGAACACATGAACTATATTTTTAAACCAAATTTTTTCATTTTTTTCAAAATTTACTCTCTAGAAATGTTACCAGTTCCACGCTAGTACTGTGCCTGGGTACCCAATAAAGATTTAATACAGATTAGAAAGAAACAGTATAGTACCACCAAATTTTTCAACACGGGAAACAGTTTTTTTCTGATATCTGAAGTATATCGATAGTGCCATTAAAAATTTTTTTTAATCTGTCCACATTTGTGCACAGACTTTTAAAAATTAAAGGACCAAGCATCGAAAACTCTATTTTGATGATTGTGCATCCTGTTTTGTTAAAGCTCCTTCGACTTTAACGAATATATTCTCATCACGTGTCTCGAGCTTCGTACTCGATTTTGTCGTAAATGTGAACTTTGTTATATTATATTCAAAACTTTTATATCAAATGAATTGTATTCTCATTTTTTGTTTCGTTTTCCGTGACTTTTTTTTCAAAAACTAAATGTTTTATTTTGAAACTTATACTTTAAGAATAAAAGAAAATATAGTCTTCCTATCCGAAAATAATCCTTAAAAAACTTGTCTATCTTTTTTAGCTGAGCAACTTTTGTCTATTCATTTCTTTCATATCTCTGTCGTTTGTCCAACAAATTAATTTTGTTATCTTTAATTTTATTTTTTATAAATAATATTTGTGTAAAATTTGAACCCCCCTATTTTTTGTCAAAAGTCCACGTTTTGAGACCCCCTGAATCCGAAAATAGGATTTTACGAATGTGTCTGTCTGTATGTATGCCTGTATGTCTGTCTGCCTGTAAGCGCGATGACTTTTGAAAAAATTAATCTAATTAGGTTGGACTTTGGTATACTCATTTAGTGTCCTAAACTGAAGATCAAGTTCGTTAGCCAGCCATTTTGAATAAGAGTTTAAAAAGTGAGCGCATTTTGACTATTTTTTAGACTATTTAAAAAAAAATTCTCTGTACGAATGTTCATAGTAGTGAAAAAAACGAACCATTAACCCTAAATACTTTTGGCATAAAACCAAGAAATACTAGAGTTATAGCATTTATGAAATTCCAAAAATCCAAACGAAAATGAACATTTTAAGCCAAATAGCGCACGATATAAAAAAAGTCATAAGAAGAAAAATGTTGCTTTTTGAATGCTCCACAATATTATTATAACAACTTTTTTTAATTTTCTTGAAAAATCGAAAATTAAAATTTCGACAGCATACAAAAATAATGGAAAATCAAAAATTACATTTTTTTATTCGATAATTTTACAGTATTCCAAAGATTCTCAAATCTAATACAACATCTAACACAACGTTGGTTGGTGAGCTTCTCTGCATAAAACACCAATAAGCTATGTCTCTCGGTTGAAACTAACCCCCCCCCCCCCCCCCCCCCCCCCCCCCCCCCTCCAACCCTCATTAATCAAGGTTTCATGATACTGTTATTGTAACTAGACTCTCCACCCTAGACGCTTTGGGAGACTCTTCTAGTGAATTATTAGGATATGAAGCAATAGGACACGACAGAAGTTGCAATAAAATGTTTCATAACACATATTTTTGTTAAGAATTAGCATTTTTTTAAACGACACAATGAAACTACATCTGTTTTATTACCAATAAATGTTTTGTATTATAATAATATATATTTATAAAAATGATATACAATGTAAGAGACAAACTCGAGCGCGTAGCTCGAGATCCATCATGAGAATGTGTTCGTTAAAGCCGAAGGAGCTTTAACAAAAGAAAATTCACAACCACCAAATTGCTGTTGACGATGCTGAAGTCATGGGAAGCCAAATTTTACACAAATCGAATACCTTTTCTGATGAGAATGTAAAAATAATGTTGAGTGACTTTGAAGAAAAAGAAAATATCTAGAACTGACATATTGTTTTTTATTTTATGTTTCAATGAATTTTAAGGGAATAAGTTAGGTAAAATGATGCCCAGTACAAGAAAATTTGTTTCTATATAATAAGGAATTTTTAAAAAAATATTCATTTTGTGCAGACGTTGAAATTAATTGAGAAATTTTAAAAATAAATTTGTAATGGATTTTAAACTATACAGACAGTAATCTAAGAACAATAGAAAGCATTTTGACTCAATTCATACACTGACAAATTCTTTTATTTTGAAATAAAAAGCAATATTCAAGCTTGGGATATTTTGTTATATTTCGTAATCATAAAAAATTATTTTAATGTCAACCTGCTTCATAAATTATTATTTCAACGTATTCAAAATACAATCCTGATAACATACATCACACATTTTATTGTCAAATACTCAAGAAAATTGATAACAATCTTCTTGAGTATAACGCATACTATTCGCAACTTTAAGAAGTAGCGGAAATGTTGATTTTTTTCTTTGAATTCAAAACAATTTGAAGGTCATTTAGGCAGGGTAAAATAGTTATTTATGATTGAAAACCGCAAACTAGGTGACTGCATCGAGTGTGATATTTCAAATGAAAAGAAACTGTTTTATTATGAAATATTAGGGGAGTGTTTTTTAAATCATTTTTAGCTTTAGTTTTCTTGCTGGCTTCTCATTATATTTCCAAATAAACTTAACAAATTTTATCTTAAATTACCTATACATATTATTTTTAATTAACAAATGAGCTATTCACACAATTTTATATCACTTGTATCAGCGGAAACGAAGAGAGTCAAAGAGCAGTCAAAAATAACGCACAAAATCTTCTACATTTTGACAAAGACAAAAAGTTGGAAACAGCTTCGGTTTTCCAGAAATTAGTTATAGCCAAACTCTTACGTGCACCTATATTTATATAATCAGTTTGAAGAATATAATGACGATGATAATGACACTTAGTCACGTTTTTTGATAATAAAATTGATGAGATAGTTACACTATCGAGATATTCGTTTATTCGCAAAACAGCAATAATGAAGAAACTACCTGTAACTAGCTGAACAATGTTATTTACAAATATTTAATTTCATTAACATAAAGTTTTCCCGTAAAAATATTATTATTCAAAATTACCCACTTCCTGCAGGATAAATCCAGATGACAAATTATAAAATATTGAAGCAAACAAAATCTAAATGCTGAATTTATTTGAATAAATTTTTTATACTTTCTAAAGTAACATTGGTAACATTATAAAATAATTTAGAAGTGATACTTTTGTTATTTCACAATACACAGGTCACATTTTCTAGACCAATGCCACTGTTGATTATATTTTACATTATTTATACATATTTGATTTTTATTATTATTTTCTTGCATGCAACTTTAAATTATTAAATTGCGGTTGCTGCAGCTTAAAACAAATCCACCTTGAAACACTATCAATTTTCATATTGCCACTTTTTATGAGTTATCGATTCTTACATAAGTGGCAGTTTGAGCTCATTATTGTAAACGTATATCATTTAGAAAAATTTATTGGTGCCTTGAAATAACATTGCAAATATTTAAAAACTGAATATTGATTTGGAAAAAGTATTTTATTTTGGAATTTTCTATTCAAGCTTTCACTAAATCCAGGGGAACGTAGGTGTTTTGTGCACCGAGCCTAGTTTGACGCGGTGTTCTTCGAACCTGATTAAAGTTTTATGCAGGCAGAAGCAGGTTAAGCACAATACAAATTTGTGAGATGAGATAGATAAAAGGCAATATATTTAATATAATAAACATGAGGTAAAGTACAATTTTCGAGTTATCATTTCCGATGCGTAACTTGTTACCTCTACCGAAGACAAGTAATATCTGATTTTTGATCGCAGTTAGATGGTACACGGAGGAGAGGTTTTAGTTTAAGTTGCGAGGAAAAAAACTGGCTGGGACAGACCCCTTGCCAATGGGGGTGGATCGGGGAGCTAGGTAAAGGCCCAAAGGGACCCTTGCCGAAATTCCATAATACGAAGACATAGTGATGGGCTAGCTAAACTTCAACAAAACAATTAAGCTGCGTGGCCGTAGCGACTTAAAAGATAAGTAAAGAAAAGCACAATAAACCTTAAGATTTGAAACTGGCAATCTCGTAGACAGATGCTGAAAGCTGTAAATAAAAATGAACTAGTTTGGCAGGAAAGTTAGGGTAAAGCACGTTCGTAGCATAAAATTTACAATATAAATAAATTGCACGTAAAAGTAAAGAAGTTTGAAGAGGAAGATTTGGAATGTACAAATATAAAATAAACCTAAAATTATGAAGTAAAAATAAAATCGTAGAATCCTTACGTTCTGGACGTAACAGTAGGACATTTTAAAAACAAAATTATTCTGAGAGTGACTTGTATTTAATTATATTATTAAGTGTTTATTTTAGAAAATTGATGTTATTATTGTTCGCCAATTTAAAAGAAAATGAAAAAATATACCTCCACTCGTGTTTTAACCAAAGATGACACTATATATAAGTGGAGCGTTAAGCAATTACGCCACCAGGAACACAACAGCGTTCTTGGGTCAAAACTAGGTCGAGGTAAGTTGTTTTTCGTTTTTAATCAAATTAATGGGCTCGGCAATCGGCACAATTTAACTCCGGAAAATTAATTAATTACACTGTTTTGCAAAATAATATGAGCATCTTAAATTATATTTAGATTCAGTGAACTTTTTTAGATTGGAATTAATCAATAAAATCTCTAAAGTTAAAAGATGCAGATCCGCGCCATACAATAGAAATAAAATTAACAAGAAAGGATCTCGTGTAGCTTCAGCGGCGTAATTAGTTTACGCCCCACTCATGTTTAGTGACGTTCCTGATTCAAATGCGGAGCAACGTAGATTTTTTCTCGTTTCTCCAAAAATGATTGGACCAAAAAATCAGTAATATTAAACATCATAAAATTAAATGTTTACTGTTTAGTAATAAATAAGTACACGTAAAAATCTTGTAGAGCTAAACGTTAATTTCTTCTTCTATCCTATTGTATAATCCTCTCCTGTATAAGAAAATTAATTTTATTGTTTTAAACATTGGCATGAAAGAAGATGTTAATCATTTCAATTTTATTAATAAAATTAATAATTTAATTATTAAAGCCAGCTGTGACCTAATTTATAAAATGTTAAAGATTGCTCAAATATGTTAAGTTTACTTTAAATAAAGTATATCTGAAGAGCCGTTAAACCAATGCATGGCTGTTTCTACTGATCCAGTATTAAAGTCTCGTCAAGCGGTATGTCTTATCACTGAAAAATTCTCTCTTCGCGCCACTTGAAGGTTAAGAAACACTAAATTATAAACTTTTTTCATATTTTCACAGAATAATTCAAGATTCATGTCTTGAAATAAGGCTCTTGAACTAAAATCTTTAACAATATTTGACAATAATAAATAAATTGAATTATATGAGATCAAAGATTTACATTTGTTTGAAATATAAAAGGAGTTTACAATTTCAGTTAGAACACTTTAATTTAATCGTAATTTGGAAATGGGTTTCTCTAGATACACATTTTTTTCCTGGAGAAAAAGATTTAGATTTAAGTATATTATATTATTGATAAAATGTAGATAGAGGTTGTATTTGTAAAGTTTCGCTGTCGCTGATATTGGGACACTTAAAAAATAGATCTCGTATCATGTTTCCATCAGTGGAAGGCTCTTCCAAATCATTGACGCTTTTGGGACGTTGAACTTGTCTCGTATTTTGAAAAAAATCCAGCCTGGAATGTTTTTCTGAACTCAGCAACCCCGTCTCAGAATAGGAGCTAATTGGCTTCAAGCTGAAAGACAGTTTAAATTAATGGATTCAATTAGTTACAATTCCCTGCTTCAAACATGTTGAATATTTAAAGAAACAGCAAGAAGATGATAAATGTGCCTTAAGTGCTCGCCACGGAAATATAAAGTCTCATGTTACATAATCCTAGAAGAAATTCAAGAAAAAGTAATAGCCAAACTAAAAACAGGAATTTGCATTTTCGCACTTTTCCACTGAGAAATATCTTTTCTACTTAAATATTCTTTCTCTCTATAAACAAGTTTCTGATGCAATACTTGACGTTTCCTATAATATAAGATGTATAAAAAAGAAGAATAAATTACGTGATATGAAAAAGAATGTGTTTCATAAGTAAATAGGAAACGTTTTATGCAAACATTAATTCTTATTCTATCTTAGAATGTAAAATAAAAAGATTTAAAGTTGATTAAGACATATGAGGCAACAAACACGCGCGCTATGTGTGCAATTACTAGATATTTTTTTAGTTCAAGTACCCAGTTAAAATTACTTAAAAAGGGCTGAATTAGTCAAAAATACGTATTTTTAATTAATCTAGCACTTTACTTATTAGTAACATATAATAATTAAAATAAGGAAATATATAAATAAATACATTCTTATTTTGAAATACTTATTTCTTAGTATTTAATGAGAGTTTTACCATTCTTTAAAATCTTTTGGAACCTTTAAAACCTCTTAACACTACTTACTATTCATTTTACTTACTACTACTTACTACTTATTATTTTCTAAACCTGTTACAACTACTCTCGAAATCTTTAGAAAGAACTTTTTATCTTGTGCATATCCCTTAAAATATCTGGACATACTTCGCCAACCTATACAAAAATATATATACGTCAAAAATAACATTAAAAATAAAATAATAAATTTATGGAAAAACGACAAAATTTTCAATAAAATGTACAATAACTTAATCAAAACTCTAAAAAATTGTTCAAATTGCTCTGAATTCCTTTAAGCCTTCGAAAATTGATGAACACCACGTAAAATCCCTTAGAATCTCTTCATAAGACATGGAATCTCAAAATATTCTTGAATAATCCTTGGAATATTTTTTAACAAAATAAATTCCTTGGAAATTCTTTGAAATGTCTTAAAGGTACTTGTAATCCTCTTGGATATAGTTTAATATTTTAATACTTTAATATTTTGAGAAAATCTCTAAAATCTTATAAAAAATTTTGCAATTTCTAAAATTTGTTGGAAAAATTCCTTGAAAATCCTTTGAAAACTTTTGTAATCGCTTAAAGTAATTAAAATTCTCTTTAAATAGTTTTCAATTTTCGGTAACTTCTAAATTTGTTGAGATTTTTATAAACTCAAAGATATATTCCAGCATCGTTCGAAATCTTTAGAAATCTGAGATATATTAATATCTCATGCACACTTAAAATTTGTATAAAAGCATTAAAAGCAATCAATTTTTTTAATGTAATTAAATTAGTTTTTATTACCTTATTAGAATTGATAAATTAAAATCTATATTTGCAAAAAAAGGAAATATTTCGCCACAATAATTATCAACTGATAATTTAACAGTTGTAAACAAATTGAAAGTTATTAGCGAGTCTTATGTTTGAATTTTACATGTAATAAAGGGCGCAATTTCAAGTAATTTAAAAGCCAATTCGGTTTTAAATAAAAACGATTGCCAGATATTTTATCAATTTCGTTATACTTCTTTTTTAGATAGATCGAACATTCTGTAAAAGTCCTAGAATTGCAAAGAGCTTTTTTTACTTTTAAAACAAAAAAAGTCACATATAGTAGTGTCTAATTTTTGTTTCAAGAGACGTCGTAACTCGCTCACGGTTCCAATAGAATCTATTGGAACCGTGAGCGAGATACTACGTCTCTTAAAACAAAAATCAAACACTACGTTCTTCTGCTCACCCGTCGAATTGCAAGCAAATGAAAGAATAAAAAATTTTTAATATGATAAAAAAACACCGCAATTCGGTGACCGTAGTCTACATATTTTCGTCGCAAAAAATAAGACTTGAGAATTCTTATGTGCTCAACATACAACTCTACACATGTAATTCACCACATGAGAGTATGCACATAAAGTCTACACATTCATCTCACCACCTGAAAGTCTTCATATTTAAGAGTACACATTCAAGTAAACACACCTAGTTCGCCACCTCAAAAGTCTACATATTAAATATTACGTCGGAAAGGTCTACACATTAAAGCCTACACATTAAAGTCTACACTGTAATGTTCACACATAATAACTCTGCACATTAATTCTTTTAAATTGTAAATTATGTTATCTGAAAAGTCTACATGTTGAAATTGTGCACATTAGCCCCTATGTAGCCAACCGGGTACCCGGGTACCCGTCGATGTATATATTGTTGAATAATTTTTTTCCTGCAAAATGTGGCTAAAACATCCCGGAACCCCACGATTTCAACGATTTTCTATTAATATGTGAACTAAAAATTTATTCATATTTTCTTAAGTAAGAAAATTTCTTATTTGAAAAAAAAGTACACGTATTGACCAATCGGGTACCTGGGTACCCGCATACAAAAATAATCGAATTTATGTAATTTATTACAAAATTGAAATCTCTTCATAAAAAACAGGAGTAAATAAGATTAAACAATATTTCATACTAGATAAAATTCATTTTAATTGTTTATTTATCACACAAAATGAATATAATAATCACGATCTCGACATCTCTTCCATCTTTTCGCATACACATAAAACGCACACATTCAAACTGTTGTCCGTTATTTTATGATCACGAATAATGAAAAATGAATATGTAGTTTATAAAACACATTGAAAAATACGCGACACAAGAACACACGAAAATATCTACAAACTCTCGAGCTGACTGTACTGACTGTGCGAGGTTACACTATAGGTTAAGGGTATGTGATACTTATAGTTTCCCCGGCTTTTTTTCCACAAAAATGAAAATTTTTTAAAACTGAATTCGGAGATGCTATAAAATATCCTAACGGACGTCCCCGGACTCTTTTTTGAGGGATAATAACAAAAAAATTTATTGTGCTAAATAAAATTTTATGCATATGCATTATTTTGAGGTTACGTCGTTTTTCATCTCTGCCTTTCCGATAATCTGGAAATTATTTATGAAATAAACATTTTGATTGTCTGCAAACAAGGTTAGTTCCGGGAGATTAGTTACTATGTTTATTTGTAAGTCCAAAGTTTTTGGCCAAAAATATTTTGTAGTTTGGAAGTAACGTTCGGGTGAATTGTAACACATATAACCGCGAAATATACACGCACGTTGTTAGCAATATCAAAAATTTTTTGATAAAAAAAAACAAAAAAAAGTGTGTGGGGACGTCCGTTAGCATGTTCGCTATCATTTCCCAGATTTTGAAGGCAAAATATTTCTTATTATAGGAAAAAAGCCGAGGGAATCTAACACTGAAAAAATCGATACTATTTCCTAAGCGCTATACAAATTTATCAGATTTTGAAAAATTAAAACTTTTTTGAATTAACCTACAAAAAAGTGTGTGGGGACGTCCGTTAGCATGTTCGCTATCATTTCCCAAATTTTTAAGACAAAATATTTATTATTCTAGAAAAAAGCCGGGGGAACCTAAAACTGGTAAAATCGACAATTTTCTAAGTATCACATTCCCTTAACGTCTGACTTCTTTGCGTATACGATAGACACTAAGCATAACAGGTTTTCAAATTTGTAAATACGTTTTAAAGAATCTCTAGGATGCTTCTTGTATATAAAAAAATATAGAGATCCTTCTTTTTGTTTACTTTTTGAACTCAACACATCTGGACTTCAACTTATATATGACTCAGGATTTTAAAGTTCATTGTACATAATTCTACAATTGCATTTAGCTTAAATTACCTTCGTTATCCGTAAATAAATCAATATGCATCTAATACATACAAAAACTTCAAGTTCCAGTGGTATTTTACAAACAAATTCGTACATGGGTACATGGGTGCCCGGTTGGTCAATAGTGTACATTTATTTGGTTGGTTACACTAGGATTAAATTGCACACGTTCAACAGTACACATTAAAGTCTAAAAGTTAAAACTCTTGACATGAAACTCTGCACGCTGAAGTATACGCATTAAACTTAAAGAAACTATTATTTTTATCAGTACATTTTTATCATGATTTATAAGTTTGCATGTAAATTGTCTGCAAAAATCATCTATTTATTTTCCTGTGAATGCACCACGGCAATATTTTCTATGCAGCTACAGATTAAATAGGAAAAGTATCTATAAATAAGATTTTTTTTTTAATTGTAAGAAATAACATTGACAATAAAGAAATTAAATTTTTGGAAAAGCAATGCAGGTTATGAGAACAAATAAATGAAAAAAAATTATGCATTTAAAAAATATCTACAATTTCGCAAATAAACTTTTTTTTATCAAAATACATTCAAAATGAAAAAAGGAACTTTTGGAAGAAACGACACAAGTTACAATAACATTTTATCTAGCAACATTTTTCATCCAAATTATATCTAAGAATTTTCTTAGAACCACTTCTCGCTAGGACGCGTATTTTTATTTCAAAGCGTCAAAAATAACATTAAAAATAAAATAATAAATTTATGGAAAAACGTGAAAATTTGCAATAAAATGTACAATAACCAATTTTTTTATATTCTCATCATAAAAGGTATTAAATTTGTGTAAAATTTGACCCTACATGCTTTTTGTCAAATGTCCACGTTTTAAGAACTTCTGTGTGTCTGTAGATTTTAAGTCTGTTGACACGAGAATTTTCGAAAGAATTGAGCATTTGCGGAGGGGCCTTTGTTATATTATCTAACTGTCCTAAACTAAAGGTGAGTTTCTTTAGCCAGCCATTTTGGATCAAAATGTAAAAAGTTAGAGAAATTTCAAAATTTTGAAGACTAATTTTTTCAAGATTTAAAAATTCTATGTGTGAATACTCTTATTACGCAAAAAGGCGAGCAATTTATGCTCACAACTTCTTTGGATAAAAATCAAAGTACCAAAGTTACAGCATTTACAAAATTAAAAAAAATGAACATTTGAAGCCAAACATCGCACGATATAAAAAAGTCAGAATGAGAAAAGATTGACATAACAAATTTTGGATGAATTGTGAATTGACTTCAAAAATGTGGCAAAGCCTTGAGAGTTTTAATGTTAGAAATGAATGTAAGTTTGTCTCGTGACTTTAAATACTACTCTACGTATTTTTGATAATACTATTTTCATTTGAATACAAAATTAATTAATTAATTCTGTAATATTAACAGCGACTTTTATTTCACTTTCTCGTCTTTTTGTATACTTTTTGTGCAAGTTTAGCTTTTTAATATAAAGGGTGATTTTTTAACTTGAAACTTTTGTTTCATAACTAGAAAAATAGGCACTCAATGAAAAAATGTTGTGAATCAAAAGTTTCAAGTTGAAAAAATTATACTGTATTAACATTTAATTTTTTATTTTTACATTCTCAATCCGAAAAACAGGTTTTTACGAACGTGTTTGTCTGTCGGTCTGTCTTTCTGTCTGAGATTCTGTAGATTTTTATTTTGCTAGCACGAGAACCTAGGAAAGAATTGACAGTATGAATTGGACTGAGCACATTTTGAAAATTTTTAGGCCACTTTTTTCAAGATTCAAAAGTGATCATTATGAATGTTCATAGTGTTCAAAAAGACAATCAATGTATCCTCATAATTTTTTTTAATAAAAAAATACCAGAGTTTACATTGTAAAAAAAGTTGGTGTACATTTACATTCTGCGACGATGGAAATTATTTGATGGGAGTGGCACTTAGTAAATAAGCAGAATTCTGTAAAAATACATATTTTTCTTCTCAACCTGCGTCCGCTATAAAGAAATATATGCAGGACATAAATTTCCTGTTGCCGACCGTGAAATTAGGTACGGGTCGTAAATCAACACATACAGTCAAAATGATATTATGAGGTTCGGTCTCTCTCAACATTTCCATTATATTCAAAAATCCTTTATAGTTATTTAGAATAGAATTTGATATAATTATATAGTAGTATATCATATATAATAGCATTTTCATATAATACCCTTTTATAAATTTCCAAGTTGGCTAAAATCGTAAAAGAACCTTAAAATCTATTTGACGTACAAAACAAACGAAATGCGCACCAAATGGTAAGTGACCGTTCGGGCGTCTACGAAACTTATCGTTTCGCATGACTTGCACTCTCTATTCCCGAATGGTCAAAATTTACGTCCTGCAAGTAATTCTGCTGCGTTCCTCTGTGCGGACTTACTCCCTCGCGATAGAAAAACACACATCGGCCAAATTTAAATACACTTTCGTAGACTTAAGAATAGGTACTCTAGAACCATAAGTTAATCGGGTTACATTTGTAATTTGAATATACACTGCACGTATAATTACTAGCTGAATGTAAATATCACCAAAGCTTTTTTTACAGTGTAGCATTTACAAAAATCCAACTAACACAAGAAAATGAACATTTTAAGGAAAATAACGCATGATATGAAAAAATGCCAAGAGAAGAGAAATGTTGCTTCTTTAAATGCCCTAAAAGATTATCATAACAACTGTTTAAATTTTCTTGAAAAATCGAAAGTTCACTGAAAAAAATTAAGAAAAAAGTTGCTCTTTCATAAAAGAGCTGTAAATTTGTCATAAATAATTTTTTATAGGATGCTGAGTTTTTGTTTTAATTGTGAAAAATGACAATAAAAATAAAAAAATAAATAATTTTTGGAAAAGCGAATCAGGTTGCAATAAAAATTTCATTTTTAAAAGGATGCCAATTTTTTTAAATTATAAAGATAAGATAATAGATATAAGTTTGTTTTAATACCAATGCATATTATGAATTATAATAATATCAATTTATTCATATAAGAGGTGTTTTAGTGTAGCTGTAAATACATATAATAGTGTTGAACATAATGCAGAAAAGTTCACATTAAGGATAAAATCGAGTGCTATGCACGAGATACGTGATGAGAATGTGTTCGTTAAAGCCAAAGAAGCTATAACTAAAAAGAATTCTCAATTAGTATTATTGCGATATTTTTTAAATTACAAAATTATTTAAATAATTAAACAAAGCTTTTGATCCGTCGGTTGAAGTAGATTGATTGCAAGACTTAAATATTTTTGAGCATGTCCGCTTCAATATCCGAAATTAAAAATTTAGGACAACTACTAAAATCGATCAATGTTTCCAAAAATATCGAGCGGAACAAGAACAGTTTGAACCGGTCCGTCAAAGGTTGTCGCTGCGTGCACCAATGACCAGTGCGGTAGTTAGAGGTTCGTAACATCACATGCGCGAGATGATTCAAATTTCCTGTCGCACTCAGAAATGTTTAAAATGTTGATTGACTTCATGAGCCGACCAGAAATTTTAATTTTGGATTTGAAATTTGTCTCGCTGTACATTATTTGAGCCTTTAAGTTGATTAAATCCGATTGGCAACTCAAAATTGATATTTAATTATCAGTGTTTGTCATTAGTTCCCTAATAGCACAGAACGTTGCTGAAGCCCCCCTGGGACCTTCTAAAATGGACTTATCGTTATTGTTATTTTTAACAACAAGTATCTCCTAAGCAAGAGAAGAAAGTTAATGGTGTAAAAAATTAAGAACAAGCCAGCGTTGCATCAGCGCTGCGCTCCCCAATTTGATGAATCTATGTTGCGCTGCATCGACTGAATGTCCATTCATTAGAAATAAAACCCCTAAAATCAGACTTTCCCGCAAATGATGTTTTTTTTTGTCACCTGGAGCATGACTTTTTCAACTTTATTACATGTTTCTGAACCCTTGACGCAGATACGTTTTAACCCGCAGTCAGATGCAAGGATAATTTGCGAAAAATGTTTCGACACTACATTCCAGTATGAAGCCGATCTTGTATAACATCCGAACATATCTGTTGATTGTTTTTATTTTGTTCTTGAGAAAATATTTCCCAGTCATCAGTAAATTATGTTATGTTACCTACTCATTAGTTAATATTTTTTCTTCTGAAAATTTCCAAAAGGTGTAGGAAGTTTCCTATTTTTTGAAAAAAGTGTTACCACACAAAGTCATGACACTTTGTTATACCTTTGCCGATTTTATTTATGTTACATGATTTTTATATAGGTCAG
The DNA here is from genome assembly GCF_010883055.1 of Belonocnema kinseyi. Classification (NCBI taxonomy): domain Eukaryota; kingdom Metazoa; phylum Arthropoda; class Insecta; order Hymenoptera; family Cynipidae; genus Belonocnema; species Belonocnema kinseyi. Next base: position 75,698,920 of record NC_046666.1, on the reverse strand, counting down.
TTTATCTTTTGTTATATGCTTTTTATATTGATTATTTTAATTAATTTTGCAATGCAAATATAAGTAACTTGAGCGAAAAATTTATTTTGATCTGTGTTTTTGTAAATTAATCTCACAGAAGAATTGCGACCGATCGTGTTAGGATTTGCATTGCACCTGACGGGAGGTTAAGTGTAGTGAAACTCTTTAATAGTAGCGCTTCCGAGAATTGACAGGGTATACGCTATTATATATAATAGCGTATTGATTTAACCGTGTAGAGTTTAATGTGCAGAGTTTCTCCGTGTACAGTTTAACGTGTAGACATTAAGGATGTACACTAGATACAATCAATCTCAAAAGTAGCGTATCTTTAAAATAATTTAAAAATTCAACAAAAAAAGATTTATTACTAATTTCTGTAAATCTTGATGGAGGGTTCTAAGCACACATTAGAAAAAAATAATGGAGGTTAAAATTGTTTTTCAAACATTAGTTATTTAAAGGTTTAGTTTTTTTTCTCTTTAGGTTATAGTTACAATTTTTATCTAATCCTAATGACCAAGGTCTCATTTTATTCTTCAAATGGTTCTCTAAATTTCTGTTGGGGTTGATTTTATTTTTAAAAAAATTAAGAAATCCTACAGTTATTATTTTTATAAACAATCATATTTAAAATTTTAATTAATACCACCCAAATAGAATTGTAGAGAATCCTTCAAACAATAAAATGAGGCGTTGATCATTAAGATTTAATAAAAATGGTAACTTTTACCTAAAAAGAAAGGAAAAACTAAACCTTTAAATAACTATTGTTAAATAAACAATTTTAACCTGAATAATTTTTTTCTGAAGTATGCTTCGAAGCCTCCACCAAGATTTACAGAAATTAATAATAGATATTTTTTTGTCGATTTTATAAATCATTTTTAAAATAGGCAACTTTTGAGATTGATTTACGTAGTGTACATCCTCAATGTGCCCAGTTTGATTTGTATGCCTTTTTATCAGAAAAATGTATATCTTGGCAGCATATAACGTGTGGAGTTAAATGTGCAGAGTTTAACATGAAGAGTTCATTTGTTTAGATTTTAATGTTCAAGCTATCCAATTTTCGAGGTTAGTGTTTAGATTTGAATGTGAAGGGTTTTTACGAGTACACTTTAATGTGTGCAGTTAATGTGTACAGTCCTAAAAAATTTATTTATACAAAATTCTAGAGTTAAGCGTGGAGACTTGCATGTGTAGACTTTAATGTGTGGACTCGAAGTTTTCAATTAATGTGCAGAACTCATACCATGTATAGATCCGATACATGTAGTATCGACCGGGCCCCCATTTGATGGACTTTTCTGGATAACATCACATACATTATGAGCCTAATTTCCTTTCTCGAGTTTTATTAAATTTTTTACCTCACATCCTCCCAGTCCTCGATAGTCTGGCATGCTTGATCGGCAAGTTGGGTTGAAATATTCTTAGTTTGTTCTTTGAGGGAAAACAGTTTCTCCATTTCTGCTTTCTCCTTCATTCTTTCGATTTGGGCCTCTGCGACTCTTACCCTCATATCCTTTTCAATTAAAGAGTTCTGCAGAAAAATCTTTTCTCGAAGGAGATTTTTAACTGTTTCCGCGATTTTAGAAAATTCTTTTTCTTGAAGTCCTATTTGCTTGCTAAGAAGATCCAAGTAGTGTGAGGTTCTTTGGCGTAGTTTACTGAATTCCGAAGTTTTTTCTGATAACTAAAATCAATACTTAGGATTAAATATTTATCTTATATAAGACAGGAAGGATTTTTTTTCTTCACGAGATTTATTTTATTCTTCTATGGATTTATGTTTTAACAAGAAAAAATTCTTTCTTCGGTTTGTTCAAATATTCTTCGAATTTAAACAAACATATCGAAATAGTTTCACTAAGTTTTGAACTTCATATATCTTACATTGAACAATAGATTTAGGTATGTAGGTGGTATGCAATATTATTTCTTATTTATGGCTTCATTATTATTTATTACTTCAATATTATGGCTTATATTCTGTTAAAGTAAAACTTCCTAAGTGACTTGTTTTATATTTTATTGTAAATAAGCACCTGTAATTTTAACTGTGTTTTCTCTCCTTCACTTTGATTGCAGTAAAATTCATACCGATTTTTTAAGACTTCGTTTTCTGCTTGGAGAACAGCCAGTGCAGACTGGGCTTCATTTTTTTCTTGCGTACATCTAAGATTAAACAGACAATTACTTTTTGAAGTGAAAACTACGAATTTGAGCTTCAAAATTTCTTAATGCACACATGCAAATTTAAAAAATAAAATTATTTAATATCAAAATCCGACTTTTTTGTCTAGATTTTGAAAATCCAAAATGGCAGATTTTTAAATTCCACTGGCTTCACATTTTAAATTGTCAATTCTACAATGATTTATTGTACTTTGAGGGTTTGAAAATAGGATTGCCCTACTTGAAAAATATTAATTTAAACTCATTAAAATTGTTGTAAATAAAATTAGAAGTAGAATGATTATTTGATCATTTAAATTCTAGAGTTAAAATGATTGAATTTGAAAGGAGACACATTTCGACGATCTTGAAAAATATTCAGTGGGAAAATTAAACATTTTTTAATGGTTCAAAATGGTCTAGTATTTAACTTTATTGATTTTGCGTTTCAATTTTCTAAACAAATTTTCAGGTTCAGAAGTTTCACTATAAAATTCACAATATTGAACAATTCATCGAATATTTGACATTTTTAGATTTCTATTTAAATCATGTTTTAAAATTCCGGAGGGTTTCCTTTTGAAATTTTCTTATTTTAAGCATTTTCATTTCGTTATCATTAATAGAGAATTGTATATAAGTACATTATTCGTTAATTATTTACTTTGTAAGATGCGAAATTAGCTGGGATATTCGGCTCTTGTCAACACTGCAGAGATCTTCGATATGCGGAATTTTGCAATCTCCCTCATCACCTCTGCATTTTGAACAATCGGCCTTTTGTCTTTGAATGTCTTCGTCTTCTGTGTAAAAAAGTAAAAAATATAGATTTTTAAATTAAACACATTGATCATAGACTTCATTTGAGATCCGAATTGACAAGTTATTTTTTGTGTATAATATTGTAAATTTTTTTCTAATTCAAATCATACCTTCGTCAACTTTAGTCCTCGTCCTTGGCTCCTTGTCGTTCTTACGAGCTCCTTCCAGCAACGTAGCAATTCTATGTGAATTTCCACGTCGATCATTCTACAGAATTTTAACTCTAGTGATTTTATATTCACGAGAAAATGTGCCATGTCGGAGTTTTATAGAGAAAAAAAACAGTTTAACAGTCCTGTTTTTCCTGTGAGACAGCGGTCATAAAAAATCGATACCATACTTTTATATGTTTCTTGTTTTTAAAACTGCTACCTGAGCCTTAGGTTAGGTGCTACAATCATAAAAAGAATATGTCTGACGACGTAAGACGTATACCTTTTTGAGTCCGATACAATCGAGTCTGCGAGGATTATCGATTTTTCCATTTCCTCGTTTGATTTTTCATCCAATAAAGCAGATTACAAGGGAGCGAAACTGCTTTTGATTCTAATCGTATAATATATTTATAAACCTATTTTTTTTCTATTGAGTTTCTGCGGAAGCGATCTTGGTCTTTTAGTTTTCAGGAAATGCGACTGTCACTTCTTTTTTCTTTCGATTAGAACTTAATTAGAACTAAAATATTCTTAAAAATAGGGCATCAATTTTTAAGAATTTCAATTATTACAAGACAAACTAAGCTAATGAATGTGTAGTTTGATAACTAATTATAAACTAATTCACAATTTTTCTTTGGTTCGGGCATTTAGCTATAATTTTTATATATTTGATGTTTCACGAGTTATATTACATTTTTATACCGATCAGGGAATTCTCGATTCAAAATGAGTATTTATTTCATGGCCTATATAAATCCTTACAAAACCATTGAAATTTTATAATAGACCAATAAGGAACAGCGTTGAACGTTTCTATCACATTTTACCTTTTATAAATGTTCTTTTGACATGTTTTTTATTGTTTTGATAGGCATAATTTGTTTATGAAATGTTGTCCCTGTTGGAAAAAATACAGTAGGTGGTAGAAATATTGTGATATGAGAGAATAGAAAGGACAAAGAAAATAATAAAAATATTGAAATAGATAGAGTTTTCGGAAGAGTGGGCATGATTAGGCTGTTGTGGACAGTGAAGTTTTCAATTGCTTACAAAACCAGTGTAGCTACTTGATATTAACTTTAGGCGTGAATAAAAAATGTGCGAACACATTTCGCCCAAAAGCTTGAGCCATCTAAATCCAGTAGGAAATGAGAAAAAAGGAAAAAACTGCTCAACACTGGGCAGGAATGAGTGGGTGGAGATTTTCCGCATGACAAGTATTTAATAACAATAATAACCGTAAGGTTTTAATTGATAAGTAAAACTGGAACCTACTTTAAAAGTCGTGTATCAGTTTCTATAGGTAAAAATATTTGAAAAGCCTAATAGCATCACATTTGAATGTTTTATCACTCGTGGAACGTATAAACTGAGTCGGCATTAAATGCATTATCTTTAACATTTTTACATAAATCGACTATTTTATATACTTTTCCTTGGTACGCCATAAAAAAACTTCGCTTATACTAAGAAAAATAAAATATTGTAATCGAACCACTTTCACCAGACGACTTTAGAAGGAAGATCAATTTATTTTTGTACAAAAAATGATAAATTTATATAATCAACTGTACAAAATCCTTTGTATCAAATTGTCATCATGTATTAGAGTGTACAACCTTTAGATTTATGTTATCGAACGTTATAAATACGTAAAATTTAGGCATTATAAGACTTTGAAATTTACCTAACCCACTCAGAGCCACTCTCCCTATTCGAAATTTAAACCCACATTATCAATTTTCACTTTCCTATCGTAATTCTTTTTTCCATTAATTCTATTTACTTTAGTTTAGTTTGGTCTTTTACCGATCCGGTTTAAGACTTTTTATCCTATACCTTTTTCCAGTAATTGTATCCTTTCTGACTACTTTATTAATATTATTCTTTTTTATTCCATTATAACACTTTAAGCCTATTCTATTTCCCAATAAATGTACCCTTTTCTATTATAAAGAGGCTTTTTGGCCGTCAATGCTGACATTTCAGAAAATAAGTACACTATATTCTAAGGTATAAAATTTTCGCAGAAAATGTTATTCTTGTGGTTTTCTATTGTATAATTCGAAACCCTCCTTAATTAAAAAATTTTCAGATATAAGGCCGCTTTGCTGGTTTTTTAAAATAGAACAGTGGTAGTAGGAACAGTAGTAGTATAAAACGACAATCATACCTCAGCATTATTTAATTTTAAACTTTTTAATTTAAACAAAATGTTAGATGACGCGAAGTTAAAAAAAAAAGTTAACAAAAAATGATATATAAAATAATTTGTTTTATTTCTCACAACATCAGAACCACGTAAGCTTTCACTTTTTCTACTTCCTCTTCTAAAGCAGTTTTTTCGTATTTTGTCACTTCTGCTCTTATTCTTTTTATATTATTTAATGTAAAATTTAAAGTATCTCCATTTGATTACTCTACTTTTTTCGGACCATCAAATCATCAAAAGTTCTAAAAATGTGAGCTTCAAAACATTAAAAAAACATTTTCATGCATTTTTCAATTTAATCATATGTAGAACAATTCGTTTAAAATTTGTTTATCAGTTAATTTAACTTCCTTTTGTTTAATATTATTATCAAGTTTTACTTTCCTTTCAACGTTTTCTCTTTTGCCATTTCCTTTTCTCAACGAATTTTCCATTTTATTTTTTCATATCAAAATTGTAAATATTATATATAAATTATTTAAACATGCTACAACATAATTGAATGCACTTAAATAAATACTTTGGAAAATAGAATTAAATGCCATTAAAAAACTTTTCAAGAAAAACAATATATTGTTCTATCCAATAAGTCGGAATTCAGAATCAGTATTGTTTTTTTTTTGTATCCTTTTGAAGTTTCTAAAAGTATAAACATTTAATTTTATTGATATATCATTATTATTATCAGTATTATTAATAGAAAAAAGAATGGAGCACAAAATGGTACATGAAATTTCAAAAAAGAGAACCTTCAGGGGTAGAAATAGGATGAAAAATGATAAAACTGTATAGAAAAAGATAGATTCACTGGAAAGAGTGAGGATGAAAATGGTTCAAATTGGATGCAAATCTGAGGGAAGTGAATCTGTAGATAAAAAATAAAATATTCTTAAAAGGATAGAATATTTCATAAAAAAGGAATAGAAATGAAGTGAAAAACAATAAAGAAAAAAGGTATAAAATTAAATCAAAAATGACAGATTAATTGGAATGAGAACAACAAAGTAAAGTGATATTTCCAATTTAGAATTCTATATCTAAAATTTCATGAGAGTCTTCTCTCTTATTGAAATTGTGCCTTTTCTGTAAGGGTAACGGGATGTTTTATGGCTTATTTGAAATCCTGTATCGCCGTGATGCAGACAACAATAAAAGAAATTTCCTCTTGAATGTCACTTTTTGATTCATTTTTTCGCAATTTTAGCCATTTTTAAATATACAGTTATGTCGCTTATGCATTGATTTCAATATTTATTTATTGAATGAAATGTAATAAAGTATTCCTTAATATTTTCAACAGAAAAGGCACAATTTCAATAAGAGAGAAGACTCATGAAATTTTAGATATAGTATTCTCAATTAGAGATATCGCTTTACTTTGTTGTTCTCATTCCAATTAATCTGTCATTTTTGATTTAATTTGATACCTTTTTTCTTTATTTTTTTTCGCTTCATTTCTATTCCTTTTTTTATGAAATATTCTATCCTTTTTAGAATATTTTATTCTTTATCTACAGATTCACTTCCCTCAGATTTGCATCCAATTTGAACCATTTTCATCCTCACTCTTTCCAGTGTTTCTATCTTTTTCTATACAGTTTTATCATTTTTCATCCTATTTCTACCCCTGAACGTTCTCTGTTTTGAAATTTCATGTACCATTTTGTGCTTCATTCTTCTTTCTAATAACACAGCCACACAAAAACAAAGTGTGCGGATCTGGTAACAAGACACACGTATTCCTATGGATTTTGGGGCGCTAAAATCAAATTCGGTATCAAAACTCACCCATCACGTCATGCGACGTCGTCATCATGCAACCGTAGCTCTTTATCAATGGATCACTTGGTTGGTGTAGAGTCTCATGCTACAAGGAAAAAAACCGCAAGCATTTCTCAATCGCATGCCTGCAAGAATAGCTCAGATTTATTCTGTTACATTTGCAGTAAATATGAAGTGAGCAGTTTGCGAAAATCAATCGACGAGGAAGTGAAAAGTCTTTACGAAAAGTGTTTTGACCGTAAATTGCTGCACCAAGAAACAAAATGGGTTCCTCACGTCATTTGCAATTCCTGCAAACTTATGTTGTATCGTCTAAAAAATTCAAAGAATGAAAAGTACCGCAAGTACTCTACACCAACCACATGGAAAAACCCATTATTGCGAAGGACTGCTACTTTTGCATGAATTCCGTCAAAGGGTTCAACGCCAAAAATAAAAATAACATTTCGTACATTAATGTATGCACAGTCACAAGAGCAATTGAAATCAATAAAAATGCACGCCAGACTGATTTAAGCGCTTTAGAAGATGATAGAATGGAAGTTGAAAGTCAACGTCATGGAGACGGTAGTGAAACCAGTGATCGAACAGAAAATAGTTCTGATGATTCCGATGAAAATGATGAAAAAGATGACGAATATGGCGTGCATAAAATGAAATTGAAGGTTCCAATATTAGTGTCGCAGCTAGAACTGAATGACTGAATGACAAATAATTCAGAAAGTTTTTCGTTAAAGACGAAGAGACGTCTTTAATGTACTGCACTGACGTTAACGGACTAATGAACCACTTGAAGAAAAATGTGTACAGAGACGAAGAATGGGGACTTTTCATTGATTCGTCAAAACGCAGCATTAAGGCTGTTTTACTGCATAACACGAATACTTACGCTCCTATCTCTATAGCTCACTCAACGGTCATCAAAGAAGAATAAAACAATGTTAAAATGCTTCTTGAAAAAGTTAATTACACGAATCACAAATGGCAAATATGTGGTAATCTCAAAATCACAACAATGATATTAGGCCAAAAATCGGGTTTCACGAGAGAGCCATGCTTTATATGCCTATGGAATAGCAGAGATCGAGCCAATCATTACAGCAAAAAACACTGGCCTTTAAGAGATTCATTCAAACCTGGTTCTCATAATATCATCAACCAAAGCCTCGTT
>NC_046666.1:75686049-75690473 GCF_010883055.1 Belonocnema kinseyi | reverse complement strand
TTCGTGAACCACATGACGAAAATTGAAATGGACGCTTGGGAAAGTTTTAAAGCAGTAAACGCAAATTTCCTCGGTAACAAAAAAAGTCCAGACTACGAGAATTTATTGCGAAAATTATAAGAAACTACAAAAGGTTAGGCTGCTTGATGAATTTAAAACTTCACTTTCTAGATTCCCATCTGGATAAGTTTCCAGAAAATGTTGGTGATTTCAGCGAAGAACAAGGGGAACGTTTTCATCAAGACATAAAAGTGATGGAACAACGATATCAGGGTGGATGGGACGAGGTTATGATGGCTGATTTTTGCTGGATGTTAAAAAGGGAAACGAATGCAGGTCTTAAACGTAAGCGTAACCCTTTGCATCGATCCTTCGAAGAAAAAAGTACACGTTATAGCAGGCAGAAAATAGACTGAAGTAGGTCTATAAATCAATTTAATTACGATAAAAAGCAAGATAAAATGTAAACACGAAAGGTAGTATAAATATATCCCTTAAGTTTAAGAAAAGCAGAGAGAACAATTTTTTGAATAAAACTCTTATTCATTTGCATGTTCAAGTTACAGTTGACACGCTCAGAGCAAAAGCGAACTAAAAAAAAAGTTGCGGAAAAGAGAAGCAAAAACACGCGAGAGCAAAAAAGACTTAGGAATTAGCCGAGAGGTAAAACGATACAAGAATGAAGGAAGAAGATTCCCCCCACTTTGCTGCTACGAAGACCAGCCTCGTGTAAAGCAGAAAATGCGCGAACATGACCCGAGCTCACCCGAATTCACGAATAAAGATCTAATCAGCTGCTCCTAGAGCTACCAAATTGAGCCTAAGATTTACCCCCACCATAGGTCTTCTATTTATATCTCGATCTCCATTCGAAAGAAATTAAAGAAATTGGCGATTCTGATGTTTCGCGCGATTCTTAATTTCATGCATGATTCGATTTTGAGGTTATGTTTTTCAGCTGTATATAATATGGATATTATTACTATTATATATATTATTAATGTTAATATTATAATTATAAAATTTTATATTAATATTAATGACTAGTTGACTATCTTTTAATAGAAATAGTTCAACTGTCTACTAAAACAATTAGTTTTATGGAAACAAAGTAAATTTGGAATAAAATACATATATTAAAAAAAAAAATGTTCCAAGGAATTTTCAATTGATTTCAATAATGTAGTATGAGATTGTAAAAGTTTTGAATTATTTTAGGGTATTTTTGAATTTTTAAGAATTTTTAAGAGATTTCAAAATATTTTAAAGGTTTTTAAAGGATTTTAAATATTTGAGGATTTTTAAAAAGATGTAAATGAATTTTCAACCCATTCTTCCAAGGTTTCAAGGAATCTTCAATTGATTACAGTAATTTAATATGAGATTTTAAAGGCTTTGATATATCTTAAGATATTTTAAAAGATTCCAAGGAACTTTTCATTGATTTCAACAATTTAGTATGAGATTTTAAAGAATTTGGAATATTTTAGGGTATTTTTAAAATTTCAAGGAATTTTCAAGTACTTTAAATTTTTTTTAAAGGTTTTAAAGGATTTTAAATATTTTAGGATCTTTTAAAATATCCTAAGGAATTTTCAATGAATTTCAATAATTTAAAACAATTTCAACAAGAAAATTAATCTTTTTTGTCGAAAATTTAAGTATGATTAACCATTAATTTTTTTATAGAAAATTAGACTTGGTGGAAAATAAATTTCTTTTGTGCAAAGTTCATGTATTTTACTAAAAATGCCTTTTTTTAGTATACAATTCAGTCTTTTCTTTAACGAAAGAAATGAATGCTTAATTAAAATAGATGCATTTTTAAAAAAAGAATAATTCTATACAAAAAAATGAATTTTAACTGAGAAAATTCAATATTCAAGAAAAAAAACTCAGAAAAATCGTTCAAGTTTCAAATTTAAAAAAATTTCAACCGAAGATGATACATTTCATGGTTCAGTATACAAAAATAATTTTTAGCAAACACTTGAATTTTTAACAAAATAGTTCAGTTATCAACAACAAAATCAAACAAGAAGAATAATTTAATTCCAAAACAGATGAAGTTTTAATTTAAAACGGTCAATTTTCAAGAAAAAAAAAACAAATTTCGTATCAAATAGTTCAATTTTCAATGAAAAAATTAATCAATTTTCAACTAGAAAAGATAAATTTTTAACAAACAATTATATAGTTAAATTATCAGTTGAATTTTTGTTGAGCACGAAAACAATCATATTCTCAACAAAATAGTTAAATTATCAATAAAAAAATTAATTTTTTACGTAAAATAAAAAATTTTAGACCATAAATGAAACAGTTAAATTTTCAATTTAAAAAATCAGTTTTGAAAAACAAGACCATCGAAGTTAAAAAAAATAGATAAGTTTTTAAGCACAGAAGTAAATGCACAAACAACAAGAATAATATTCTAATAACAAAATGAATTTTTTACCAATGAAATTAATTTTCTCTAAAAACGACGAATTTTGAAGCAAACACGAAAGCAATTTTCAACTTTAGAAGTTAATTTCAATCTACATAATAAGTATTCAACCAAAAATAGAATAGTTAAAATTGATTTTTCAACATAATAGTTTAATTTTCAACAAGAGAAGTTCATTTTTAACTAAAATAGATACCTTTTCAACCAAAACAGGAACAGTTACATTTTCAGTTAAAAAGATTAATTTAAAAAAAATCGAATTAACAACAAAATAGTTACATTTTCACCAAAGAAATGAATGTACAGGCATAAAGAATAATATTCTTATAAAAAAGACGAATATTCAACGAAATACATGAATTTTCCACCACACAGTTGAATTTTTAACTAAAAAAGAAAGTGTTTAAAAAAAAGTTTAATTTCCAGCCAAAAATGGAATAGTTATATTTTCAGTAAAAATATGATTATTATCCGAAAAAGAAGTTATAACAAAATATTAAAATATTCAACAAGAACAAAATTAATTTTCAACGAAAGAGTGGAATTTATAACCCAAGGACTGAAGTTTTAATAAAAATAGATAAATTTTCAAACGACAAGAATAATTTCCTATCAATCAAGGCGATTTTTCAACTACATAGTTGAATTTTCAACTAAAAATGGTACATTTTTAACAAAAAATGGAACAGTTAAATTTTCAGTTCAAGAATCAATTTTCAATCAAAAAGGCTTTTTAAGTACAAAAAGAAAAAAATATCGACTTTAAAAGAAATTTGCATGTAAAAATGAAGTACTTTAACGGAACAGAGGATTTTTTTCAAACCTTTGAATTTTCAAACTAAATATATGAATTTCTAACAGGAAAGTTCATTTTAAATAAAAAAAAAATTTTCAACAAAAAAAGATGAAACCTCAATCAAAAAAATGTAATACTAGAAGTTTTAAACTAAAAAGGAATGTATTAAGTAAAAAAGAGTTAGACTTTCTTAATTGTTTCTATTAATAATTCAGTTCGCGTTTGAGGCGAATAACGAGAAAAATTGTTTTAAATAAACATTGAAATTCATTGTTATGATATCGACTAATGTAGTGAACTCGTTTTTTGTCGATAGAATGATGATTTTTAATCTACTTATTTAAACATTTTACAGAAATAGAATACAAATTTTGGTTGAAAATTCTTTTTTTTTGTATGTTATTCTTGTGGTGAAATTAAATTTTTTTCACTGAAACCTTGAGCATAAAATGGAATTTTCTATTAAAAAGTGTTTGTTTTTTCAGGTGAACGTTCGTCATTTTGGTATGAACTTTCCTTCTTGTTTGAAAACTGATATTTTTGGTTAAAAATAATGATGATTTTGTTAAAAAATTTTTTTTTAGCTGAATATTAAACTATTCCCTTCCTGGTTGAAAAATCTTCTTTAGTTAACACATTCAACTATCAGGTTAAAATTTGTTGGTAAATTCGTAATTCTAAAATTATTTTTTTGATTAAAAATGTTACGATGGCATTTATGGTTGAAAACTACCTATTTTATAGATAATTCGTTTTTTTGAAAATTAATTTGTTTGAAACTACGTCTTTTTTAAGAAAAATGTTTGTTTGAAAATGACTTTCCTTGATTAAAAATTCATTGTTTTTTGGTTGAAAGAGAATTTTGTTTTAGTGGAAATTTCGGCTTTTTATTAAAAATTGATTTGTTTTGAAAATTCTTCTTTCCATTTTAAAATTAATTTTTTTTGCTTTTTCATTAATTTTTTTTTGCTAAACATGCATTAATTCCACTTTTTGTTAAAAATTTATCTTTTTTATTCAAATTCAAGTATGTACGAAGGTAGTTCAATAAGTCCTTAGAATGACCAACAAATGGCACGCGAATCGCTCCGAATCATCTGTTTTCAGTCAGCACCACTCCCGACTAGATATATGGTGCAGTCACAGTCCACATCTTCTGAGTTTACGTGTTTTTATAAC
>NC_046666.1:75673892-75685949 GCF_010883055.1 Belonocnema kinseyi | reverse complement strand
TAAGTGCTTATTTTGAGGAACTTCCGAAAACGCACTTTTCTGAAGGATTAAAAAAACTTGAAAAGCGATTGACCAAGTGTATATAGCTCCAAGGAGATTATGCTGAAAAATAAAAAAAAATTTACCCAAAAAAATTGTTTTTATACTTCATTCTAAGGACTTATTGAACTACCCTCGTATATGGTTAAAAATCCATCTAATTGGTAGAGTATTATTCTTGTTGTTTGTGTATTTACTTCTTTGTTCAAACTTCTAATCTGTAGTAAATTCGATTGTTTTCTTTTTTTTCAAAATTAAATTTTGAATTTAAAATTGAACTGTTAAAGTTTTTGTTAAAAATTACATTTTTCAGTTGAAAATTCATTATTTCCGTTGAAAATTAAATTTTTCAAATTGAAAATGAACTATTACATGTTTGGTTAAATTAATTTTCAAGTTAAAAATTTGACAATTTTATTGATTTTTTTACCATTTTTCTTCAGTTGAAAATTCTTATTTTATAGTAGAAAATTATCATTCTTGTTTGAAAATTCATCTATTTTGGTAAATAAATTCATTCTTTTGGCTGATTATTTAAAACCTTTATTGAAAATTCGATTCTTTTTGGTTGAAAAAACATTTTTTAATACTTTGCTTAAAAATGGACTGCTTTCAGTCATTAAAAGTTCATGTTTTTTTTTAAATTAAATTATTCTTCGTGTTTCAAAAATTATATGTTTTGGTTGAAAATAATTTATTTTGTCTTTTTGAAAATTCTAATATTTTGTTGAAAATTAGTTTTGGAATTAAAAAATTTGACTGAATCATTATCGGTTAAAAATGTATTTTTTTAATAAAAAAATTTGTTGGTTTTTGTAAGAAAATTGATCTTTCTCAGTTAAAAATTTCTTCTTCTTGTTTAAAGTTCATCTATTTTAATTAAGAATTCATTTCGTTCGTTAAAAATCCACCTTTTTAGTAAAAATTCTTTTCTGTTGACATAATATGATTTGCTTAGATAAAGAATAAACATTCCATTTTCCGTTAAAAATGTATCATTTTAGTAAAAAATTCAATTATATGGTGAAAATATTTTCTACTTCGCAACAAATGTAATGATTCTATGGTAACTCAGGATTTTAAAACCAAAATAAATTTGAGGAGCAGCTGATTAGATCGTCAATCGTGAAGTCGGGCGAGCTCGGATTCGTGTTCGCGCATTTTCGGCTTTACACGAGGCTGGTCTTCGCAGCAGCCAAGTGGGGGGAATCTTCTCCCTTCATTCTTGCGTCGTTTTACCTCTCGGCTAATTCTTAGGACGTTTTTGCGTTAAGAAAAATTTCGTTAGGTTCTGTTAAGTGAGATTCATTTGTAGGTTAAGATCGAGTTAACCTATTAAATATAGCACACATTTAAGACTGAGAACCGTACGCTTACATAGCTACAAGTGTGATTGAATTTCATTCGGCTAGGTTAGGTTAGGTCAGGTTTTGTTAGGTTAGGATAGGTTAAACCTCTATGTAGGTTAAGCCGAAGCTGAATGAAACGGTACCGCAAACACAACGGGACTACACAATGAGGTTAATTGTGTTACGTGAAGTTAAGTTAGGTTAGGCTAGGTTAGGTCAGGTCAGGTTTTTTTAGGTTAGGATAGGTTTGACCTCTTTGCAGGTTAAGCCCAAGCTGATTCAAACGGTACCGCAAACACAACGGGACAACACAATCAGTTTAATTGTGTTTCGTGAGGTTAGGTTAGGTTAGGCTAGGTTAGATTTATTTCTAGGTTAGGTTCGAGTTGACCCATTCGATGTAGCACACATTTGCTACTGGGAAAATATGCTTCCAGAGCTTTACGTGTAGTTCAATAAATTTCTGTTAATTCAGGTTAGGTGAAGTCAGGTTCTGCTGGGTAAAGTTATGTTAAATAAGTTTATATCAGGCAAGGGTTGATCCTTCACAGTTTTCGACATGTTTTTGAAGTGAAAATTTGCATCAGTGGCATTATTTTGAAATTTATTTGCCGCAGTGCATGATTTTTCGTCATTTTTTGAGGTTATAGCTCAACCATGACGTGATGGTTGATTTTTGATACCGAATTTGAATTCAGCGCCCTAAAATCCATAGGAATACGTGTGTCTTGTTACCAGATCCGCACACTTTTTTTTGTATGGCTGTGTAATAATAATGATAATAATAATAATTATTATTCAATTTTTTCTTATTAATTTATCCTAGTTTTTTTCCAAATAGTCCTAGATTTCTGTACATCAAATTTATTACTTACTTTTATCTTATTATCTTCTTTTAAATTTTATTCAGCACTTTCTTAATATTCTCCTTTTCAAAAATTCTCGTATAGTGTTGTTAGGAAAATTATGAAATTAGAAATATGATTAGTTAAGTTTACACTAGTATTAGATAAAAATATAATTTTTAGGATAGAAATGGTAAAGAAAATAAATATACAAATTCTAACGATATACCAATAAAATTAAATGTTTATACCTTTAGAAATGTGATAAGGATAAAAAAAAACAATACTGATTCTTAATTCCGACTTATTGGATAGAACATTATATTGTTTTTCTTGAAAAGTTTTTTAATGGCATTTAATTCTATTTTCCAAAGTATTTATTTCCAAGCATTTAATTATGTTGTAGCAAATGACGATGTTATTTATTAATTTACGTACATTTCTACAGAAGGTTATAAATAATAGAAAGCAAATTGGTGGCACAAGATAAATTAATTAGGCTTTTCCTTATTTCTTGTTTATGGTATAAAGGTTAATGGATCGTTTGTGTCTGTGATTGCCCATCTACCTTGTCAATTTATGTTTTCTGGTTTCAATATTCTCATCTATATCTCATTAATGTTTAATTATCCAACCTCAATTTCCAAGAGTCTAATGCGTCGAAGGAATAGAGGTAGGTAAACAACCGAGCCCGTGTAAGATTGAAGCCTAATGAGCTTCAAATTATATACATTTATTTAATAAAATATAAAACAATTTTTACAAAGCATACATTTAATTTTTCAAACTATTTTACCCATAAAATTTAGTTCATGAAACTAAATGATAGGGTTGGCCGTAAACGCTCTTTTTTCGCAAATCTAAGGGTCAGACTCAAATAAAGATTTATGTCATAAAAAAAGTAATTTACTCAAGAAGCAAATTATTTTTGGAATTTATCACGATGCTTCAAAAATTAGATTTTTAAATCTTTGAAAATTAGAACATTTTTCTACGAACATGTAAATTATTGCCATTTTTTATGTTTTCGCCAAGAAGTCATATTATAAAAATATTATATTCTATGAATTTTTGAAAATGAATGTTTTTTGGACCATTTCAGATGAGAATAATTTACTTTTATGTTTTCACTTTGCACTTTGAATGTAATTTGGTTTTGCGTGTTATAAAAATGAAATGCAATAATATAAAAAATAGGTAATGAGCTATTTACTTGGATGATGCACCTTACTGTATACTACAATTATTTTACTGTTAAGCCTTTCACAAAATTCATTCACTTTTCACATTAGGATTTCTTCGGTACTTTAGAGGTGCTTTTCGCTGGGTAAAAGTATTTATTATATAACATTATTTCAAAAGTGACTAGATTTAAAGTTTGATTCTGACATATAGTGCAAGAAAGAATATTATTACAAATAAGGATTTACAAAAACACAAAGAAAAAAGCTAGGATTATTTTTAGTCAGATATTTACCCTTAATTTGACGCGCAGAAATTTTTTAGCCCAAATGACTTAAATTGCGTTTTTATACAAAATAAAAATATATGAAGTTGTCCTTACAACGGCTGAAGTAGGATCTGGAAAACAAGAAGCAGTAAAAGTAAGCCTAGCTTTTTTCTGTGAAATTATATGGTAAAGAATACAAAATTGTAAAGTTTTAATTATTTTAATAATAAACCTTTAAAAGAGAATTTGATTAAAATATCACGTTGCAATTATGGAGAAATTACATTCAATGGTCAGTTTATCCTAACGTCATAGAATGGAATTTGTATTCAGAAAATTAAAAAAAAATTTCTAATATCACATCGATGGATATCAGATTTTAAAGACGGATTTTTTATTTTTAATAGTTGGTCTATGTTTTATAATACTTCTATGGATTCTGCAGGGAAGCTTTCATTTTATAACTATAACGATTTTTGAAATATTTTAAAAGGATGGAAGAAGACCACTGTGCATTATTTATAAGGTCTTAATCTTGCCCTTTTATGGGGAAAAATGCATTCTTTTTTATATGATGTACACTTATTTTTACTTTTCTCTTAGAAAAAGTATTCTGAAGGACATTGTGGAAACACGAGTACCGGAGAACCTGCGCCTTTCACTACTCCAGTGCCCTCGACAATAAATCTTCTGATTTTCCAATATGTTCAGTCCGATCTGAAAAACGAGACATTTTTCTTAAAAATAAAACTGATTCTGACTTTCTTTCTCATATGTCGTAGTTCTAGAAACCTTATCCAATTATTCTATATGCTTTTACGACTTTGAAAGAACTCGCTAAAAAAGAAGCGCTTTTTAGCCATGTTAACAACTAAAATTTTCACTAAACTAAAGTTTCTTTCATCCAAAATGTATTAAAAAAATCATTAAACTTTTGGCTGCATTCTTAAATATTATTTTCCTTATTTCTTACCCATTCAAAAAAAAGTATAGGTTGTAAGTATCTTTTGTGACTATGTTATCCCTATTATACTGTTAGAAATATCTGGTTGAATTTTCAACCATATGTGGTTGAAGTTTAATACAATTACCGTGGTTAAAATTTCAACTACTTGTGAAAGAAAAATCAACAACACGTGTAATGGACATTTCAACTATTGAATTGTAAATTCAACTACATACATGTAATTGAAATTTCAGCGAAGCGAAAAAAAAATTATTCGGCACGATTAGTGAATTTCGAAGCAAGTATAATTTTTCAGGGAATTGAGTAGGTTTTATTCAAGATTTTTAAATAATCCTAAATATTAAATAAAACCCATACAGATTCCCTGAAAATACTATGCTTTGCAATTCACTAGCTGTACCAACATAATTCTGATGAGGAATCATGAATTACTTCGTACGTGTCTGTCGTGAGATCCATGGGAATAATAAAGTGCATATATAATATTTAGAAAGATAAGCAGCTTTAAAGAGAAAAACATAAGGTACATTGAAATAATATTGCCATTAAGAATTTCGCTTTCGCTTAAAGACCAACTTTTCGATACTCGTTTTTGTAATCGTAACCTAAAAAAAGTATCCAGCAGTGTTAGTATCGATAGTATGAATGACATTTTCTTATTGGAATAATATTATTCCTACTTATTATTTTTTACATTCTCATCATTTATGATTGAGAAAGTATTAGAATTGTCGGAAATTTGACATCACAGTTTTTTAACGGATCTCTACGTTTCGAGACCCCCTGAATTCGAAAATCAGGTTTTCACGATGGCGTCTGTCTGCTTGTCTGTCCGTCCGGCCGTCCGTCCGTAAACACGATAACTCTCGAAAAAATGAAAAATCAAATCCATCTTTGGGACACTTTTTCTAGGTCTTAAAAGAAAAGACGAGTTTAGAAACGCGCATTTAGAAAATTTTTTAGACCACTTTTTTCTGAATTTGAAAATTCTATGTACGGATATATATAGTATTAAAAGGAACAAACAATTTATCTCAACAACTTTTTTCGATAAAAAGAAAATTCTCAGAGTTATTAGCATTCTCAAAATTTTTTAAATCAACAAAAAATCAAAATTTTAAGCCAAAAAACGCACGATATGAAAAAAGTCAATAGAAGAAAAACATTTCTTTTTGAAAGCCCTACAAGATTATAATGACAAATTTTTGGATTTTCTTCGAAAATTGAAAATTCAAATTTTGATTGCACAAAAAAATAATGAAAAATAAAAAATCCCATTTTGTAGACAAACTATGTAGCATACGAAAAAAGGTGAATCAACAAAAATTGTTATCTCAAGAAAGACCTACAATTTCGTTACAAATCACTTCTTGATAGGACGCGTACTTTTTGTTTTATCCGTGAAAAATAACGTTCGAAAAAAAATTTTAAAAATGTGTGGAAAAGCGACGAAAGTTAAGAGAAAAAATTCAGTAAAACGTGTTAACAAATTTCTATCGGAAATCGAGTGCGCAGCGCGAATGTCAAGATGAGAATGAGTACCTCAAAGCCTACAGAGCTTTGAGAAACTTAATCTTTGACTATACTTAATTAAGTAGACAATTCAGAATATGAAGATGCATATAAATACTGCCATCTAAAAGATGACGTTTTTTTAAGCATTCCAAATGCAAAGAATAAATATCCGAGCGCGAAGCCTGAGGTAACCCATTATCGAGCTCGAAGCGCGAGATTGAACGTTACGCGTCCTAGGCGCGCTCAAACTTGTGAGCGAAGCGAGCCACGCGCTTGGGGCGCGATGAGAATGAACCCGCGAAGCGAGCAGATTTTTTTCTCTAAATCTGCTTTTTTTACTAAATTGTATATGTATGTTCTTTTTTATTTTTATGGATCTCAACACGCAAAGAAGGAGTCTTGGTACTTTGTCACGCTTGGGTCTGGCTTCGCAAGAAGTATGATGACGCATGGGTGCATGCGCAATCTTCTTTGATTTTTAACTACATTTTATTGAATTTGATTTCAATTCTGTGAATGAACGAGATTTCGACCACAAAAGTGGTTAAAAAGTGGTTGAATTTTCAACATATTTCTAACAGTGTAGTAGCCACTTGGAAAATATTTTTATGTCCTCATGGCTATTTATTTTATTCATGTACAAGTGCCTAACAATGGCCCGCCTAGACGAAGAAAGTGCGAATCTAGGGACAGGAAAGCTGCGTAGGTTAGCGTTTGTAGATGATAAGGTTCTTATGTCAGAGACAACCTAATGCTTACAGAGAATGTTGAGCAAACTGAATACTAACTTGAAGAACATGGGATTTAAAATTAACGTGAGTAAAACAAAAATTATACTTGTCTACTTGGCCATAATAAATATTATTAAAATAATGATTAATTTGTAAGATTGTGAAAAATTAATGAATATTTTAATAATATTGATTATGAACAAGTAGACAAGCAAAATTAACATATTAAACTATTAATTAATTTCCCTGGTCAAAAAACCTACATCAATATGAAAAATTATAATGCTTGAAGGAAAATTGAAAAAAGACTATGCAACATTGTCTTAAACGATGAGAGGAGAGAACAAGTTTATATGTACGTGTATTTTGGTAGTTTATTTACTGCTTGCCGAAAGATCGGTGGAGAGATAGACAGGCGTATAAACAAGGGTAGAAAGGTTATCGATAGTATAGTAGCCATTGCGAAATGTAAAAATATATCAAATAAAGTTAAAATGACAATATATAATTGTGTACTCACAGTCACTGTACTGTACTTTAGCGAGACCTGGACATAACAAGAAAATGTTAAAAGTGAAATTAACGCGATTGGCCTAAAATTTTTGCACAATATGTGCGGTAAAACACTAATACACAATGTCAGCAATGAAAGAATCCTCAACAAATGTGATGTAGGAGAAACACTGGTTGTCAAGGATGAAAGAAATTCATTGAGATGATTTGTTCATGTTGAGAGAGTGAAAGATGAACGACTGACGAAACAAATTCGAGATATAACGTAAATGGCAGCGTGCCCAGAGCCAGACAGAGAAAAGCATGGTTAGAATGTATGAATGAGATAAAAGAAATATATGAGATCGAAGAAATATAAAAAACCATCTAAAAACGATGAAGTAAATGACGCCTGAAAGGAAAGACTTTGGATAATAATGGGCCTGAGTGGAGAGCTTTGCATGGTAAATTTGTGAAGCTCTTCATCTGGGGTGATTACTAGAGAGATAGATCAGCGACCTAGGTTGGAGCAGTGTTGCTCTACCTATACCGCTTCTCGACTGATCCCCGGCTAGAAGCGAGTACTCTTAAAATAATTTCAAGTACTTGGAAAAAGTATTAAATCTTTTAAAATCCTTGAAATTGTTTGAAATTCTTACAATTTTTTTAAATTACTGAAATTAGTTGAAGTACTTACAGTAAAAATATTTTTCAATCTCTAAATCCTGTGCAAACCCTCGAAATGTTTAGCTTGAAATGTTTTAACTAAATTTTTTAACTTAAAACCCTGTGAAACACTTTAAAATATTTATATTTCTTCTGGAATTATTTGAAATCCATAAAAGTCCTGTAAAATCCTTTCATAGGCCATGAAATCTCAAAAGATTGTTAAAAATCCCTTGAAATATTCTTGGATTACTTTAAATCCTTAAAAGATATTTGAAATTCCTTAACATGTTTTAAGTTACTTGCAATCTATTTGCAAATGCTGCGAAACATCTTGAAATATTTTGAAAGACTTGGAACCTACCTAAAATATTTTAAAATACTGTGGAATTAATCAAAATAATCTGAAATCTATAGGAACCCCTATAATTAGTGTACTATGCTCTGAAATATTCTAAAACCCATTGGAAACGCCTTAAGTTTTTTAAAATCTGCCAGTGCACTTTGAAATATTTTTTAATCAATTGAAATTTATAGGTATTATCTGAATGTCTTTGAAATATTTTACAATGATTTACATAGTCTTTAAGAATTATTTGAAAACGTTTAAAATATTTTTCATCCCTGGGGTTCCCCTAACTTTCTTTGTAATCTTATAGATTGATCTAGACTGCCATGAAATTATTTAACATTCCTCGAAATCTCTTAGAATTTGTTGAAATCCCTTGTAATATTTCGAAATACTTCAGAAACGTTGAAATTATTTTAAACTCTTTAAAGCCCTTTTAAAAAGACATATATTCCGAAATCTTTGAAACTTAATGTTTGATGTACTTTAAAAATTCAAACAATCAACTCCTTGGTGTGCAAGAATTAAAATAATAATCAAATAATTTTTTTTTGATTCAATGAAATTGAGTTTTATTCTGTTATTAGCAAAGTAGATAATTTAAGATCTGCACTTGCAAGAACAAGTAAATATTTCACTACCATAACGATCACAAATTAAATTAACAGTTGTTGCAAAGAAATTAAGGTTAACAGTGTACTTCATTTTTAAATTTCAAGTGTAAAAAATGAAGAAATTTCTAGAACTTTTTTCAGATATATTTCGGATTAAGGACGACTTTCTAAAGAATTTTAAAGAATTTAATAAAAAGAAATGTAATAGTTTGTAGAAGTTGAAATATAATAATTTAATTCTGGTTATCTCCGTTAAGGAATACAACACTGAAAATTTAGTACTTGCATTTAAGTTAATTACTACTGAAATTAAATAAAGAAATCAAGTCTGTAGTGTTTGTCGTGAATTCTCGAAGCTCAAAAGATTCATATCGCGTCGTTGCAATGAATATTCTCATTTTCCAGTGTTCGTGCCAGGAGATTGCTCATTTAATAGATAAAATTAATTTAAAAGAAAGCACACAATTTTATACTATCTTGACTGAACTAAAATACTGTATCCCATAATAATGTTATCAATAAAAAAGAGTTTTTAATTTCTAATTAAATTTTTAAAAATCCACAAGAAGTTGAATGATTTTTTCATATTTTTACGATAAAAAAACTTTATTGTAGGGAAAATTTATGTTTTTTAAGACAGTGAAAAATTTAAAGAGTAGAGGGATTTTTGAATCAACTTAAAATCACTTGCAGTTGATTGTAATTACAGATTTTTAAATCATAATATATGAAACCACCCATATTCTGTGCAGTTTAAATGAGTATAACTATTAAATATTGCGAACATCATTCCCAACATTATGAACTTAATTATTCGAATTTAGATTATTGAAATTCTACATGCTCTATATTTTTCTTAGCCTAATCGCAAAGCATAAAATATATACATTATTTTTAAAAGTCTTACATTTTTAATTAGAATTTATAAAAGTTTTCTTTATTTCTATTGATAATTCAAAGAAGAACGTAATTCAAACTTCGAGTAAATTATTTCTGGTATATATTATTTATTTGCTGAAGAAGATGCATTAAACGAGATAGTTTTCAATGTCTTGTGCAGGAATTCAGAACTGATTGTATGGTTAATTAGAATTTTAAGCTAGGGGGAGATAGGACCTCTTGAGATGCAAATACGGTATAGGGATCCAATATCCTCGCCGATAATGTCGATTAATTGGCTCCTTTGATTTATCTGCCGAAGGCGTGTACTTTTGATAATTAAAAGGGGTTTGATTGCTCGAATTAACGAGGTGCAAAGATTCCAAACGTAAAAACTAAAAATGTTTCGTTTTAATTATTATTATAGTATATATAATGGAGAGAATCAAATATAATATGTATATATAGCTAATCTGAAAAATTGCACCTGCTCCCAGCGAAATCACGGTAAAATTTCAGCCACAACTACATCTCACGATCGTGAGAAAGATGGTTCCAGTCTGTAACGGAATCAATACGACGATCCGGCAAAATATTTGTGCACCCTGAGAACACGGAGCGATCCAAGGACTACCGCCTTCTGCTTTTTTTCCGCAAGTATTTTAGCATATTGTTGACAGGCAGGGATGCTTTTCAGGCTATTAACGAGTGAAAGCTTGACACCTCCAAGAGCGCCGATGATAAGGACGATTATGTTAACAGAATATTCAAGGTACAATCCTTGCAACTCCCTGGTAAGGTCTCTATACTTCTATTTCTTTTCATTCTTCTTGGCTATGATGTTCATGTCAGCTGGTGTTGAAAATTCGATAACGAACATGGTTCGCTTCTCGAAGTCAAGAAGAACCATGTTAGTCCTCGAGTGTGCAACAGAAACAATTGACGAGAATATAATGTTCAAGTATATGTGGCACTTCTCATTCTCGACAATTGACTCGATTTTCCTCGGAGCATTTAGAGGAGCGATATTAAGGTTAATGCCGTAAGAGTGACAGAGATGGTAATAAAGCACTCTTAGTGCCGCATTGTGCCTTTGCATGTAGGTCGTTCCCGCATGAGTTGGACAACTAGATAGTATGTGAGCTAAATGCTCGGGGTGTGCATGGCACGCCCTGCAGCTATCATCGGGAATGTCTTGGCTCAAAATGTGGCGACGGTATGTTAAGGTGGAAATGACACCACCTTGGCATGCCAAAATGAAACCCTCCGTACCAGACTTCAATCCGGGAGATTTAAGGGAAGCAAACGTTAGCTCACAAGATATTGACTGATCCTCCACATTTCTGTGAAATATACCGTGCATCCTCTTATCGAGGAGCTGTTCACGAAAGTTTTTCTTTTGTGCATTCTTAATCCGGGCTTTCAGGAGTGAGTACTCGAGATAGATAAGATTTCATGAATTTTGCTCACCCCTAATACTGAAGTTGAGTCCGAGTGTTTCAGCAGCCTCCTCCGCTGCTTTGTACAGAAACGCTCCTTTGCCCACTTCTTCATGATTCCTGACCATTTTAAGAAAAGGGATATTTTTTTTTCACTTCCATTTGCAACTCTATGTGCTGTACCCAGAATAATCCTGTTGTGAAGACATTCAAGACTCAATATTCCGCGGCCACCTTGACGGCGTGAGATGTACAGCCGCGGGTCAGAAGACTTAAGATGCGTGCTTTTGTTAATGTGCATAACCTTTCTTGTCTCGATATCAAGGGATCTTAGCTTGTTCTTCGTCCATGGAACCACTCTAAATGAAAAGAGTACTACCGGGACGGCAAGCATGTTCGTTGCAGATACTTTGTTCCTCGACGACAGTTCGGAAGACTAAATCTGCCGGATGAGACGTTTGTATCTGCTTCGGAGAGTATCTTTTATAGATGTCACATCCTGAACGCAGCTTTGTGGCACGCGCAGACAGTGATCCCAGATCTGAAACGAGATGCGGTCCAATACTATGACAGGGCTATGTCCGTGTGAATATAGTAGGAGACGCTGTAAATGACTGAAATGCGCGTGCAACCCATTTCTCCTCTTCTGAATTTGAAAACTCGAAGATGCACGATTGCCGGTCGGAGCACTTCGTCGATTCTATTTATATATCTATCTGCTA
>NC_046666.1:75672216-75673792 GCF_010883055.1 Belonocnema kinseyi | reverse complement strand
TACATCTTTTTGGGTTTAAAAGTCGATTATTTCACTAAGAGCTTAACTACTTTTTAAAAAAATGACTTTTTTAACAAGGTTTTATCATTATAGTTGAAAATTCATGTATTTTGTTTGAAATTTGTCTTTTTTTGTTGATCATTAATTTTCTTGGTCGAAAATCCATGTTATTGGTTGACAATTCAACAACATTGCTGAAAATAAATTTTTTCCGTTGAAAATTATTTATCTTTATCTGAAAATGTAATTATTATAGGATTGATTAAAAATTAATCGTATATATTGGGTAAGTTTGAAAATCGTCTTTTTTATAGAACATTAATCTTTTTGGTCAAAAATTCACCTTTTCCTTTGAAAATTTAACAATTTTGTTGAAAATTCGTTTTTTTCCTTGTCCAATTCAATTTTTTATCACAGCTTTTATCTGGAAATTGAACTATTCCATTTTTGGTTAACCCTTAAACGGCCAAAACAAAAGTAGTTGAATTTTTAATAGAAAAGAGGACATTTTTTACAAAATAGTTAAATTTTTAACAAAATAATTAATTTTTCAATCAAATAATTGAGTTTCTATCCAAACGAGATGAATTCCAAAATCACCAATTTCTTTAATTTATTTCAAATGCGGATCAAGATTTAAATAAGAGTATTATAATATAACATAATTATAATAATATAATTAATTATATATGTATAATAGTATTAATATTTATATAATTTATATTTTATAAGTGAAGTAACGTAACCTCAAAATACACGCATTAAAAGGCGCGCGAAGTATTCAGATCATGAGAATCGCCAGCCCAGCATCGAAATCTGAAAATATTAAAATCCCAATCTCTTCATTTTATTTCAAAGTAGATAGAGATATAAATAGAACCGCCGAAGTGTTCCGACCGGCAATCGTGCACTTTCGAGTTTTCAAATTCAGAAGAGGAGAAATGGGTTGCGCGCGCAACCCAGGCATTTATATCGTCTCCTACCATATTCACACGGACATAGACGTGTCATAGTATTGGACCACGTCTCATTTCAGATCTGGGATCACTGTGTACAGTTGATATTTCAACCAAACAATTGCATTTTTGACCAAAAATGATAAAATTTTGAACCAAAAGGATTAAATGTCTACTAAATAAGGTCAATTTCCAACAAAGTACATGAACTTTAAACGAAATTATTTAATTTTAAAAAGAAAAAGAGTATATCCACCCAAAACTTATAATTTTAATTTTTAACAATATATTTGCATTTACAACAGAACGACTTTACAACCAAAACATATTTATAGTTCATAATTCAACCGAAAAATGTAATTTTTAATCAAAAAGTATAAATTTTCTATAAAACAATTTAATTTCTACAAAGAAAGACGACCTTTTAACAAAACACATTATTTCTTAACCAAAAATGGTATTGATTGATTGTCAGTTTCAAAAATGTATTTTCAACGAAAGAGTTGAACCATCAAATAAAAAAAATAGACTATTATAATATAACATAATTATAATATTATCATTATTAATATACGTCTATATTTATATATAATGGTATTAATATTTATATAATTTATATT
>NC_046666.1:75670120-75672116 GCF_010883055.1 Belonocnema kinseyi | reverse complement strand
CCAGGTATGTATAAGTCTCTCCAGCGCAAAGGTGTCGTATAGCGCTTCTATCAACGAGCTCAGGATCTTCAGGGATGCCATTAGGTTTTCCTCGCTTCAAATGAACCTTGGCGCATTTGTCTAATCCAAATTCCATTCCAATTTCCTTAGTATATCATTCGACAATCCCTAGAGCTAGATGTAGTTGCTCTTCGTTTTTAGCATAGATCTTAAGATCGTCCATGTAAAATACATAAGTGACCTTGTACTTTCGATCTGCAGGTTTTCCGTACAATTACCTGTCGGAATGTCGAAGTGCTATAGATAGTCTCAATAATGTAAGGCAAAAGAGGAGTGGAATCATGGTGTCGCCCTGAAAGAGAACTCTCTGAAAGGTGACATTGTTAGTTGTCGCACGATTTTTTCCAGATAAGATAGTAAATCTGGTTTTCCAAAGCGGCATCAATCTCTCTATGCACCTAAATATTTACGGATGAACCTTCAAGCTTTCCAAAAGACAGATGATAAGTGTACGGGAGGTCGAATCGAAAGCTTTCCGATAATCAATCCAGCCATCGATAGGTCACGCTGGTAGAATGCTGCATCTTTGCAGACACATCTATCAATTAGCAAGTTCTTCCGAAATCCCGCTACGCCTTTCTTTGAGCCTCGTTGGTCATACATTTTTTGCCACACAGGTTTAATTATCCGAACAATCCTATCATTTGGGATAGCTGCGAATATCTTGTACAGTGTGTTCAGACAAGTGATTGGCCTGTAATTCTTCCGGTCAGCTAAGTTGCCTATTTTCGGCAGGAATACTTTGCGCACTTCCATCAACCCTTTCGGAATTGGCTCTTCCGACTTTAAATATGAAGGCATTCTTCATCAGGTGTTATGAGAGCAGCACACAGCTCCTTGAAGCTATTTATATTATCTGAGTCTTCGTCCAGTCTATGTTGGACTTCGTTGACTTCTCTCCAAAATACTTCGACCTCCTCTGGTTTGGGTGGGTGTTTGACAGTAACTGGAGGGTCTTGGAAGAGTCGAGATGGGTCAGAGAGAAACTGTTGATTTTCTCTGACCCACCTCTCCCTCCGCTCTAGACTTCTCTTAGCGTCAGATAGTATCCGTATTCTCTCAACAATATGCTGCCTGATGTTCAGCAGCTTTGACTTGTTAAGTATGTGATAACGGGTCCGGAGTTCGCGCGCGAACTTTCGAATCTTGGCGGTAAAATTCCTGCCAGATGTGATGCAGTCAATCACACATTGAATGCGGGACGCGTACTGTCTTCTTCAGCCTATCTTTATGGCAAGTTGATGCATTCGTCTTTTGGTCTTATAATCAGCAGTTGGTTTCGTTTTACGATTCGCATCGGCCAAAGCTCTCGCTGCATTATGCACACAATAATTGATAGCCCAGACGTCGGATTCATCGGAAAAATTTCCACGAAGCTCGTCATCCATTTCAGCTAGATCTTTAGGCTTGAGAGAAATCCTGGTGTTGATGTTCGTCCGGGTCGTAAAGCATCGCTCTTCATGTATTGGATGCCTGCCCGCGGTTGGACTTAGTGTCGCCTCTCTTTCTCTGTTGCCGGCTTGTTCTAGCTGTGGTAGAGTAGGTGTTCCGCTTACATAGCCCCTTTTACGGAGTAGTTCAGTATGGTTTCGCAGACGTTGCTGCGAAAAGTGCGATAGCTTCGGGTGTTTCTCGCACCACAGAGCATGCAGCCGTGCCACGTAACCCCGTTTAGGGGCCATACTCGCTTCGTAGCACTCTAGCAAGTCGTGATTCAGTCTCTCTGTCCACCCAAAGGTCGCACCGTTTTAGACACCTCACCCAGGTGCCATTCAGCTTTCGGTACGGTTTTCAAACCTCCGCTTGGGGGTTAATTCTTTCGGGACTACCCCTCGACAATTTTCCGCGACTGCCTATTTATTTTTGTAACCATATTCAGCAGAAACCCTTGGTACAGGGACCCTCTATCCGCAACCCGAGGACGCGTTCGGTGGCT
>NC_046666.1:75667133-75670020 GCF_010883055.1 Belonocnema kinseyi | reverse complement strand
CTTCCAGCGAAATCGCGGTAAAATTTCAGCCGATTCCCCTCGTGCGGCATCGTTGCGGCGCTTCAGGTCTGTGAGCTCTGCCTCAGGGTGCTAAGCGCACATATCTAACGCCACCTCGTAGTCGGCGAGAGGAGAATAAATCTACGGCTCGTCTCGACGCCTTTCTGCAACAGCACAACAGCAAGGGCCGGTCCGATCTGCTTCAGCACCCGCCACCCTGCCACCCACGGGGCCTATCCTACGGATTCTCTATAGCAAATCCTTATAACAAAAAACGCACACACACACACGCTACAGCAGTTTGAGCCCTCACAATACTATCGTTCCTCTTACCATCTCCTCGGTTCTCCCTCATCAGGGCCCCCCTCCGGGCTATCATATAGCCGCCTATAATTACCCCCCCCCCCCCAAACACGTTGTGACAAGATCCCCTCCCACTGGGGCTTGTATCAGAAGTGTTAAAATTTTAAATTTCTAGTGTAACTTTTTGAAAATAAAATTTTTGAAATTTAAAAGTTTAGTTTGAGACACTTTTTTAATCTAAGGAATTCCATATGGTTCAATTCCGTCTGCTTTTAATAAGAAATTATTTGATATTTATCATTTTATAATAACTTGATCAAAATTAGCTACTAATAATCAAAGATTTCTAACTGAGTAGTGTTTCTGTTTTTGCTTTCAAACATACTTTTTTATTTAATTAGCAATTATAAAATAATTTAAAATAATTATAATTGTTAATTTTAAATGGATTTTTCATTTAAAATTTGGTTGTATTTAGTATTCGCTAAAAATATTTCTTTCAATATTCCTATATTTTCAATGATCTTTAAAATTAGAGCTGGCTCAGGTCGTTTCAGTATATTTAAATAATCTAATTTTACTAGACGCATTAAAAAAAGAAATTTAAGAAACAAAGTATAATTCAGCAGAAAGGTGATGTAAAAAAAGATATACTATCCATAGGAGTAGATACGAAATATCAGGATGTATTAAAACTGGTTGAAAATTAAAACTAATACATTATTTAGTGTTCATTAAAAAATGTACATACCTGAATGAATGTATAAAATAACAATTATGGCAAAAAATTTCACCAAGTAACAAATTATAATCGCAATAAACTTTTTTTTGTAAAACGTCGAAGTTCGTCAAGTCATTCTAAAAAATTTCTATTATAATTTGTGAAATGTATTAAATTGTAAAAATGACAGAAATGTTGAGACTGTTTCAAAATTGGAAAATTTAAAACTTGCCGAGATTCTCATCCCTAAAAAAAGATAAAATCTTGCCTAGTTGTCTTTTTTTACTTTTAATATATTCTCTGAATTTTTGTGAATTTTAAATATAACAAATTTTAATATTTATATAACTTTTAGAATTATTTGGACGACTTTGATATTTCACAAACAATGTTGATTATATTTATAATGTTTTACTTGGTATATTTTGTTGCATCGCACATATTGTTGGTAAATTATTTTTCAATAAAAGTTTTTATTGAATAAAATGCTCGTTTCAAAGCAATGAAAATATTGAATACTCAACACAATATAATGCATATAATTGGTAATGGTACACTGGAAAAACTATATCGCATGAATAACAATATATATCGTAATTCCTGCGCTATATATCGTAATGGTCGCATTATAATAGCGCAAAATCGTGATAGCGTACATTGCAAGTTTTAACATTATATACCGCATAATTGTGCAATCTATAACGTAAGAATTTAAGTTTATTTCGCTATCACATTGTATTTCTTCTTTTGTGATCTCGCGAAGGTTCGACTAGTGAACAAACGCTCACAAGAAAAATTAAAGATAAAGTTTGTATTGATGCCAGGTGAAAGAATCACCGGAACAAAAATGAACCGTGCCAGATAAACTTCACATGGTTCGAAGATAATTTCCGATTTGCAACCTTGTCTGGATAATCTTTCATCGTATAATCGCTCCATTTTTATTCGAGGTGTAGTGAAAATTACGACTGCCCCATCTGTCAGTTGCATTTTGCGTCGACGAGTTCAGAATTAATTTTCTAACCTCAGTTGCAGGTCTTAGCAGCAGCAATTTTGCACTTTTTTCTGTGATTGTTTTAAATCTGGTGCCCCGATTTATAGCTCGAACTCACTCATACTCTGCCTTTTTCCCATTGCTGCTAAGGACGCCATATAGCAGATGACGGCAACAAAATTTAACTTCATTTTTTTCTGTGATATTAGTGCAATATAATATCGTACAAAGCTCCAGGACCTGATTGTACGTTATCATATTGTGCTTTCTTGCAATATAGAGGTTTTGCGATATCATTGTGCGATATCTTTTTCTCCGCGTATTGATATTATGATTGAAAATATAATCATAAAAAGCTGCTCCATTTAAAATTTTCCGACTGAATTGACTCAATAGTTGTAATTATGTGTTACTTATTCCAATAGATTTAATAAAAATTAGTTAAATATAAACATAAAAAGTGAAATATCTCTAGAAATAAATAATGACTAAGAATTTCCTGGAAAAATGGCCATGGAGTTTCAATGATAAAACTATCCTAATTTTTTAGACGAATATATTCAATATTGTAGGCTTTAGATCGACTGAACCGCTAAAAAGTCAACAATTTTGCATAAAAATTTAAATATATCTATAGAAATAATCATTTAATCAAAATTTCCTGAAAAGTAAGAGTGAATATTCATCTAGTCAGTCAATGTACGAGGGTAGTTCAATAAGTCCTTAGAATAAAGTATAAAAACAATTTTTTTTGGGTAAATTTTTTTTTTTTCAACATAATCTCCTTGGAGCTCTATACACTTGGTCAATCGCTTTTCAAGTTTTCTTAATCCTTCAGAAAAGTGCGTTTTCGGAAGTTCCTCAAAATA
>NC_046666.1:75656545-75667033 GCF_010883055.1 Belonocnema kinseyi | reverse complement strand
GGCAGATGTGCCATGAACTGAGTCCAATTCATTTTTTATCTCATATGGAGTTAAACCCTTTAAATGAAAATGTTTGATTACCGCTGTGAACTCGTTTTTTTTCATTTTTCTTAACGAACAATTTTTTTTTTTTCAATTGGTTATAAAAATACGTAAACTCAGAAGATGTGGACTGTGACTGCACCATATATCTAGTCGGGAGTGATGCTGACTGAAAACAGATGATTTGGAGCGATTCGCGCGCCATCTGTTGGTCATTCTAAGGACTTATTGAACTACCCTCGTATTTTGATTTTTGTAGACAAATCGGTAGATTTTTTTGCTAAAAATCAAATTTAGGAAGTGAAAAGAGCAATAACTCAAAAAATATTAAATATATAAAACGTTTCTGAAGAAGCACTGGCGATTCTTCTAGCCAACTTATACTATAATTTTTAGATGAACCTTTAGAATAGTGTAGGCTGCAGGTCGACTGAACTGCTAAAAAATCGATTTTTGTATAAAAAAGGTGAAAAAACTCTGTAGGTGATTAATGAGTTGAAATTTCTTACGTACTGGAGCTTCATCTCGTTAATTCATCTAAAAATTCCTGTTTTGCAAATCTGCAAATTGATGAAAGATTGGTTGAGATATCCACTAAAGTTGTAAAAAGCACCTTTTGATCGAGATAATGCATTTGTGTTTTTTTCTATTTGCTAATTGTTCAAGCTATTTTAATCAATAAACTGAACAATTTATTCAAATAAATTTCTTCTATTGACCATTGTTTGATATAACCATTTTTCAAATTAAAATCATTTCTTGAAAAAAAGATCCTACTCTATCTTCACTCGATTGGGAATCGAACCACAAGAAAATAACGCTAATTTTTAGCTAGGTGTTACTAATACAAGTAATTATATTTTAATTTATCTGCTATATCATCAGAGATTGTACCTTACCGACAGTAGATCAACTCTCCAAACCATGAATGCAGAAAATCTACACAATATCGATCAAGTTAAGAATCTTCAATTACAGAAAAAGTTTAACGTCTTAATAAGACTAGATGGAAAATAATATTCTCAAATTAAAATTATTTCTTGAAAAAAAGTGACTGATGGTCATAAGGCATTATATAAATTATAAACAATAATTGTTAAAAACAATTTATGTAGAAAACCATAAAAACTCACTATTTTTAATTTGTTTTTCAAAATTGTTTATAGAAATAATTATTAATAATTTTTAACTAACTCTGGCAATTATCTCACAATTTGCTTTGTGTACAAAAATAATTTTTTCATACGGCAAAGTTTAAATTAAACCAATATTATCTATCAAACAAATTGTTAAAAATAATTCATAAAATCGAGGGGAATTCTGCCATGTTTAATTGTAACTAATTTTGAAAAAGAACTAAAGACGAACTTTATAAAAAAAAGATTTTAGTTGCAAATTGTTTGTTCAATATTGGTTATATAGACTTTTAATTTTTCCTTTCGCTTCTGGTAAAAGTTGCAATTTTTATTTAATCTTAACATAGTGTGGCTCACTTTATTCATTGAAAGACTCTTAAAAAATATTTTTCGTATGTTTTTACAAAAAAAATATATATATTAGAATTATACAATTGTTAAGTTAAGAAATAATTGATTTTTGAATGAAATTTTTTAAATAAAAACTTACCAAACAGATTTGTAGCGAATCTTTCAAGCAATAAAATGAAACCTACATTCACAATTTCCATCTGAAATATTTTGTTCTGGAGCTTGCCTTCAGTTCTACTCCAAATTTAGTTATAATCATGTAGTAACAAGCTATCGGTGGCAATAATAGTATCTCAAATCAAATATGGAACTCATTGCTCCAATGAAATACATGATAAAAATCAGAAAAATAGATTAAAAAATTGCAAAGAAAGTTTTTATTCTTTTAAAAAAAGAAATTGAAATGGGAAGAATAAAATAAAATTTAGTAATTGCGCTTATTTTGTACTTACAGGCAGTTTTGCCTCATATTCGCTGTTCAAGACCGCTATTACATGCCGTTATGGCTGTATCCTGATCTGGTTGAGATCTGGCAAGAATTTGTCCAGCTGGTGTCTGCCAAGTTGCCATTTGTATAAAACTCTGATTACATCTTCGAGAACTATTGTGTCTTCGAGAACTCGTCAAGGATTGACTAAGTTCTCTCCTACGTGATCCCATTGTGGAATTTCTTTGAATTGCCTTTGATCTACAGCAGCAGGATAAATATCTGCAAAGATATTATTGGTTGTTTAATAACAAAATGTTAAATTTCGTTACCTGACTTCAAAATACATACGGAAATATTAATTTTAATGTTATTATTAAGTTTGGAAGCTGTTGGAAACGTAACATTTACATTTAAATCTCAAGCGGCACAAATTCGAGGGTTAAAAACTGCATCTATAATTAAAAAATGTAAATATCTACTTAACTTTTCTTAATATACAGGGTGGATACGCTGGGGCTTACATACATGGCGAATCGAATGCTACCCGAATTGCAAAATAGCAGAGGAGAAGCCATTACACAGGGGCATTTTCATATTTTGCGCCTTTAAAGTTGCATTCGGATCGACCATTCGGTCAAGTCCGTGCATCTTCCGATCAACTTTATCATAGTTTCCATGGTTGCGTTCGAAACTTCAAATGAATACAAGTGTCAAAACAATATAGGTTGTGTTACATAGTAATAGCAAATAATAAAAGTGTTTGATTAATAATAAAATGAGACATGTGAACTGAGAAGTAAACATCAATATTTTTCTGTGCCAATAACATTATAGAATTACTTCTGCGTGACAAATACTATAAAATAGTAATAATATTCTGCGCTTCCAGTGGGCGAAGAGTGAATTGTGTTTACCGCTTATTTACGGCATAAAAACAGGTATGTTAAGAATAGACAAGGTATGTTTTAAATAAAGTGAGTGAAATATTACATGCGTAAACTTTAAATTGACATTACCTACATTTACTTACAGAGATTAGGGCAAACAGATGAATCTGAACATAACCTCGAAATAATAGCAGATCGGCCCGGCATGTTTATTATACTTTCGATTGATTATTCTTTACCAAAGAAATGTTTGGTGGTTTTGTGTGTTTATCACTGACAGTGACTGCAGCGACAATTTAAATAATAATTACTTATTGTCAATTGTACAATCATTACTTATTAATCATTTTAATAAGTTAAACATTATTCCTGAATTTAATAATTGATTACCATTGTTTTTTTCACATCAAAAAGATATCTCGAAGCAATCTAACTTACCCGGAGTTTAATTGATACAATTTTTAGGGCTTTTTTTTATTTTAGAAAATGTTTTCTCTGGATCTCATCTCAAATTTGGTTTGATCAACAAATAAAATAAATTAAACACTTGATGGTGATAGGGTTTGTAATTTATTCTATTTTCTAACTTGCTATATCTGGATGTGGTTTCCAAATTAGCATTGGATCAGCACCTAAAATCAATTTTAAGTAATTTTGATGGCATCGGTGTATCAAAAAAAAAAATCTCGAAGCAATTTAACAAGCCCACATTTTAATTAATAAACTTTTTATGTATGATTTTTATTTTAGAAAATGTTTTCTCTGGACCAACTTTTTCTTTAAATTATTGTATTTTTGAAATTGCTATCTCTGGACATGGTTTGCAAACTGGCATTTGATCAGCCCCTAAAATCAATTTTAAGTAATTTTGAGGGTATCGGTGTATCAAAAAAAATCTCGAAGCAATTTGACTAGCCCGAATTATAATTAATAAAGTTTTTAGGGACTTTTTGATATTCGAAAATGTTTTCTCTGGACCTTATCTCAAACTTTGGTTTGATTAACCAATAAAATAAATTGAACACTTGTTGGTGATAGGATTGTATCAGTAATAAATCTAAACAGAAATATTAGGCCGATATTTACATTCCATTTTTTTTTATTTTACTGTTTTCGAAGTGGCTGTATCTGGATCTGATTTCCAAATTGGCATTTGATCAGCACCTAAAATCCATTTTAAGTAATTTTAAGAAAATCGGTGTATCAAAAGAAAATCTTTAAGCAATTTGACTAGCCCAAATTTTAATTAATAAAGTTTTTAGCAATTTTATTATTTTAGACAATGTCTTCTCTGAACGTCATCCCAAAATTTGATTTTATCAACCACTAAAATAAATTAAAGACTCGTTGGTGATAAGATTGTATCAGTAAGAAATCTAGAAGTGAAATTTTAGGGAGGAATTTTCATTCCAATTTTCTTTTTAAATTATTCCATTCTCGAAATTGCTATATCTGGATCTGATTTCCAAACTGGCATTTGATTAGCCGCTGAAATAAATTTAAAGTAATTTTAATGGTATCGGTGTATCCAAAAAAATGTCGAAGCAATTTGACAAGCAAAAATTTAAATAAGTAAAGTTTTAGGAATTTTTTTATTTTAGAATATGTTTTCTCTGGGCCTCATATAAGAATTTCGTTTGATGGACTACTGAAATAAACTAAAAAATCGCTCAGGATAGTAGTGCATCGAAAAGAAATGTAGAAGCGAAATTTTAGTTCGGAATTTTTATTCCAAGTTTTTTAGATATTATTCTATAATTATGTTTTTTATCATGTCTGAAAAATAAATTCATACATTTATTCGTATCTTATCAGAAAATAAGAATGTTTGAGTGTAATTCAAAGCTACTCGAAGTGTTATTTTAATGTATTTTTTTAGGCCTCGTTCAACTTTAAATTATGCTGTTAGAAGTGAAGACACCAATTCTGTAGATTTTATTTCAGTTGTTATCTTTTCCACTGGAGGTTGTCCTATATTAATTATCTATTGATCAAATAGACGTCCAGAGAAAGTCTTTTCTACAATAAAAACTTCCTAATCACTTTATTAATTAAAATTTGTGCAAGTTAAATTGCCTCAAGATATCTTTCTGATATACCTATATCATTAAATTGACTCAGAAGTAATTTTAGGGGCTGATCAAATGCCAGTCTGCAAACCATATCCAAAGAAGAAATTTCGAAAATACAATAATTCAAAGAAAAAGTTGGTCTAGAGAAAACATTTTCTAAAATAAAAATAAAACATAAAAAGTTTATTAATTAAAATTTGGGCTTGTTAAATTCCTTCGAGATTTTTGTTGATACACCGATACCATCAAAATTACTTAAAATTGATTTTAGGAGCTGATGAAATGCCAATTTCAAAATCAGATCCAGATATAGAAAGTTCGAAAATAGAATAATTAAAAAAAATGGAGTGTAAATATCGGCCTAAAATTTCTCTTCTAGATTTATTACTGGTACAATCCTATCACCAACAAGTGTTTAATTTATTTTATTGGTGGATCAAACCAAATTTTGAGAAGAGGTCATAAGAAAACATTTTCTAAAATGAAAAAAAATCCCTAAAAATTGTATCAATTAAAATTCGGTCAAGTTAAATTGCTTCGAGATATCTTTTTGATACGCCTATACCATTCAAATGACTCAGATAATTAATTTTAGGCTGATCAATCCCCAGTCTTGGGATAAAGTTCAGAGATAACGATTTTTCAACAATGTTGATAAAAATGCACCAATTCTATCTGCATTTCCTGATGTGTATTTCTTCTAGGATCAATCTGTGTAAAAAACAAAGGTAATCAAATTTTAAATTCAGAAATAATGTTTAACTTATCAAAATTATTAATAAGTAATGATTTTTCAATTCTTAATAAGTAATTATTATTCAAATTGTCGCTGCCGACACTGTCAGTAATAAACATACAAAATTATCAAACATTTCTTTGGTAATTACTATGTAAGACAACCTATCTTCTTTTGACACTTGTGTCCATTTGAAGTTTCGAACACAACCATGGAAACTATGATAAAGTTGATCGGAAGATGCACGGACTTGACCGAATGGTCGATCCGAATGCAACTTTAAAGGCGCAAAATATGAAAATACCCCTGTATAATGGCTTCTCCCCTGCATTGTGCAATTCGGGTAGCATTCGATTCGCCATGTATGTAAGCCCCAGCGTGTCCACCTTGTATGTGAAATATTGAGAAATGAATAATTTTACTTTCTAATTTATATCATGAATAAACGATTAAAAGTTTAAAGCTTCATAAATAAAGCACTGTATTACAATTGGAGGAATTTCACATTTAGAAAATTCTAAAAAGTTTATCAAATTGTGAATTAAAATTTTTGAATTATTTGCTTTCCGAATGATATGGGAGGGAGTGGTTATCAGCAGGTAATATTTAAAAACGTAATTAATTTTATGTAACTCATGATGTCAAATAACGTAAATCTAAAATTATAACACTTATGTAACTACATGATGCAAATTTGATACACAGCATTTTCTAAAATTAATTATATATGTACAAATTTAACTTTTTTGTGAAATAAGAAATTGCTACGATTTATAAAGTTGTCTAGTCACAGTGTGCCGAACACCATATTTTATTTTGCACAATATAAGAGAGTTTATTTTTCATGGAATTGAAAGAAAAAATGTTCATAATATTCAATTTATGTAAAAATATTATAATATAAGGAATTTAGTACCTAGTATACGTTTCCTTAATGGAGAAAAACCAGGTTGCGATTATTAACGCTTCGTGTGCACACTGGGTCTTTAAAGGAACAGTTGAAATTTCAAATTCAAATTTCCCTCCAATATTTGTACTATATTTAAATTTTAGTTAACAACGGTTCAAAACTTTTGAATTTGGCAACTACTAAGACATGCAGCACATACTCCGAGAAGTATTCCTGCATTTTTTCATATTTTCTTAAAGCCATAAAAACCTTGAAAATCCGCCTGTTCCTTAAATGACCCAGTGTACACACCGTGTTTCGAAAAATATAGTGTACACACGCAGGGTTAAATACTAGCTACGTGGAAATAGTTCATCCCACTATTCCCTACTCAGTGTTGACCAAATGCCTTTTATAAGCCAATTATTTATATTTACTTATTCATGTAATTTTCTACATTCTATACATCCATAAGGACAGAAGTAGGAGTTTTTAGACTGAAATGAAGACAACGATCAATAATGAGCACTTTAGAAAAAAAGTGTAATCAACATTAGAAAAGTAGTTTTCAGACTAACGTGACGACAGATGTTAATAATAAAGCATTTTTTAACTGCAATCAAAATTGTTTGCAAGATATCGAAGGTTCTTCAAGTAATTCTAAAAGATATATAAATTGTAAAATTGATTAATTTTCAACCAAAAAATACGAATTTTTAGCAAAATACAAGAACTTTCAACCAACAATGGAATAGATAGATTTTTATAAAAAAAATGCAATTCAACACACGAACAAACGAATTTTCAATAAAATGATTCAATTTACAACGAAATAGTTGAACTTAATAACAAAAAAGATACATTTTTGACAATGACGATTATTTTTCCATGAAAAAAACAAATTTTCGATAAAATGCAACTCTTGACTAAAAAGTTGAATTTTTAACCAAAAAAGATTAATTTGCAAAAAAAAAAAACAACTAATTTTTAACAAACTAGTTCAATATTCAACCTAACAGATGAATTTTCAACTCAAATGATGAATTATTAACAAAAACAATAAATTTTTTCGAAAAAGTTTATATACAAAACAAGTAGTCGAATTAAAAATTAAAGATTTTCCTGTCAAGAAGATAAATATTATACCAAAACTGACAGATTTTTTACCAAAAAGTTGAATTGTTTAAATAAAATAGATCAATGTTCAACCTAAGTCGTTGTTCTCCTGAAGACGAATTTTCAACAAAAAGAAATTATATAGCTTATATTTCAACTGGTAAAAAAATTGTATTTAAAATTTAAAAAAAAGTTAAGTTTAACCAAAAAGATTAATTTTTAGCCAAGAAGATTTATTTTCTACCAATAAAGACAAATGGATCCAATCAGTAAAGTCCACTAACCTACTTAGTAATTTTGAAGGATGTAGACGAAGTCAATTTGAGCTATGAAATGAGCAGTTGTCAGATCTAATTGTAATTTAACTCTGATCTAATCTAACATTCAAGTTGTTAATCAGCAATTCAAATAAATTTTGGAACTTGATGCAGAATTTAGAATAAGAATAAATTTCACAATCTTATTACAGTAGACAAATCAGTTACTTCTTTTGACAGAAACTCAGTAATTTTAAGGTTCCTCAGTAGAAATGACTGATTTTTCAGTTATAGCATGCGTGAGTAATTTATTTATTCAAATTTACACTGATTTAGATTAAAATTTCATAGCGTTAAGTTCAAGTTATGAAAAATACTCCGTTTTTAAAATTATTTCTGCATAGTTTGAAAATAAAATAAAATAAATGTTTAAAGTTGAATTATGAGATAAGATATCTGTGATTACGCGCCTCCGGCGCATAATATTCTGCTTTAATTAAACTCTACTTTGCGGTTTGAAGGTCTCCAATTTCAAATGATTCCAAAGTTATTAAAGTGATGTTCTCATAATGAGCAAAAATTACACTGGAACTTGTTAACCAAATCGTGAAACACTATCAGCGTGGCGGGAAAGGCAC
This sequence comes from Belonocnema kinseyi, assembly GCF_010883055.1. Lineage (NCBI taxonomy): Eukaryota > Metazoa > Arthropoda > Insecta > Hymenoptera > Cynipidae > Belonocnema > Belonocnema kinseyi. The sequence goes on along the minus strand of NC_046666.1, from coordinate 75,658,479 downwards.
CAGTGCACGGGTACTCACTCGAGAATTTTACGTGACATTAGGAAATTGTCCACACAGCCTGCACTGTTTACGTTTGTACCATGTGGATTTAGCACACAAGGCCACTAAAGCCATTCCCGAAACCGTTGGTAAATCCAAGTTTTAGTGCAAAAAGTAATTTAAACAATATATCACTAATTTAATTGAAAATATTTTCTTAAGCTTGGAAGGGATATGAAAACTAAAAGGTATTGATAAATAATCGTTTTCGGATCAACCCGAAAGAGTTTTTATTAGAGACGACGGGACCCTTGCGGAAATACATACCACCTTGATCAAAAAGTTTTAGGATCGTCATCATGTGGCGCTCTCGTTCGGCCGATTTCAATTCTTCTTCTTTTGTTGTGTTGGTAGAAGTGTCATTGACGTCCTTTCAGATTTTCAGCTTGATAACTTGACATTTGTTAAAGTTACGCCGTATTGTGTACATCTATCTTTGTGTGTGGTTTTAATACCATCTACAACCACCCAATTCACCTGATTTGGCTCCCTGCGACTTTTTCCTATTCGGTTGACTCAAGAAAACGCTCCGCGGAACGCGATAAGGTCATGGAAAAATCGAAGATGGCTCTGATGGCTATACCACAAACCGATTATAAAAAATGTTTCGAGGATTGGCTCAAGCACTGTCATAAATGCGTTGCAGTCGATAGGGAGTACTTTGAAGGGGACAATATTGATTGTGATACATAAACTTGTATTTTTGATTTTAAAAATAAAGTCCTAGAACTTTTTGATCAAGGTGGTATAGATTTACTTTGTATGTACTCAATAAATATAGCCAAACTCGCTCAACGTTAAGCTTTCTCCGATTTTATGGTGTAAGCGTACATATCTTCACGTAATCGACAATTTGCAGTGCTTCCTCTTGAACTTTGTAAACCATTCATATGGTTTGCCATTCACTACTTCGTAGGAAATATACCAGTTAGAGAATCAAATAGAAATTGAGTGGGTTGATAACATTAAATGCAAACATGCTGGTACTTTCCAACATGTAGTGAATGAAGCTAATTTCAGTTAGTGGGAGATTTGCATCCAATGATTCATTTATTATATCAAATCAGTTTGCTGCATTTTTTATGCAATTTTAGCACAGAAATTGGCAAAATAGTCGGAAAATTAAAAAAACATTTATTTGAGTAAGATTTTCAAAAAATGTCCCTAAACTAATTTATATTTGTGCGATGTCAACTTTATTCACGTTGAATTTTCAAAATTACAAATTATTTATTTGTAAGAACTTACTCATAAAGTAGCAATTTCAATTAATTTTCCATACCAGACAGATGTTCATATTGTATTTATTTACTTCTATCTAGTACAGAAAATTGATTAGAGTTATTATTTCATAAGTTCGTTTAAAGGAATTGGCTACGCGTCAGTCTGGTATATGCTCATAATTTAAGTTTGCAATTGTTTATTTTCATGATAGACCTTAAACCACTAAATTTAAAATGTGTTATTATATAATTTTCTGTAAATCAGGGTACCAAAAAATTTTTTATTTCAAAATGCTCTCATTTACGAGATCAATAGTATGAATGAAAAAAATGCTTGTTTATAGTGACAACACACTTAAATGTGTCCATTAGGATGATTCAAAAAGGTTTTTATTTTTTAGAGGGCAACGATCCCTCCAATTTCATGACGGGAAAGTATGGGAGGCTATAGAGAATTATACAACGAAGAATTTCATCCATCATGAAATCAACATTTTGAGCCCTGTATTCTAGTCTTCTTTAACTTCAAATTATTAATATTGGTCTAATGGAATATTTATTATCATTACTTCATTAATTTTTTATTATTTAAGCAAATGGAATTTGTTTACATTTTTTTCTAAAATTGATCTTTTTACATTCTTCTCAGAGAAGGTATTAGATTTATGTAAA
>NC_046666.1:75655189-75656535 GCF_010883055.1 Belonocnema kinseyi | reverse complement strand
CCCCCCGTATTTGTCAAATGTCCACGTTTTGAGATCCCCTAAATCCGAAAAACAGGTTTTTACGAATATGTATGTCTGTTTGTCTGCCTGTATGTATGTCTGTATGTTTGTGAACACGATAGTTTGAAAAAATGAATCTATTAGATTGGCCTTTGGTGCAGTTGTTTAGTGTCCTAAACTAAAGGTCAAGTTCGTTATCCAGCCATTTTGGATGAAAATTTAAAAAGTGGGCACATTTTCAATACTTTTGAAACCACTTTTTTAAAAAATCAAAAATTCTCTGAACGTTTATTCATAGTATTAAAAAAATTTAACAATTTATCCTAATGACTTTTTTCGAAAAATAAAAAATTACTGGAGTTATAGCATTTCCAAAATCCAAAGAAACAAACTAAAATGAACAATTTAAGCCAAACAACGCATGATACGAAAAAAAGTCTAGAAAAGAAAAACGTTGCTTTTTCAAAGCCCTACAAGATTATGATAACAACTTTTTCAATTTGGTCAAAAAGTTGAAAATTTAAAATTTGGACCTACATAACATTTTTGAAACCACATTTTTTCAAGGTGTAAAAATTCTATGCACGCTTTTTCATAGTACTTCATTTTATGCCAAACAACGCATGATATGAAAAAAGTCAGGAGAAGAAAAACTTTGTTTTTTGAAAGCCCTACAGGACTATGATAACAATTTTTTTAATTTGGTTGAAAAGCTGAACATTCCAAATTTGATCGTACAAAAAATAATGAGAAAACAAAAAATTCAATTTTTTGGTCAAACTATGCAAGATACGAAAAAATGACAAAGCTCAAATTGCGCGCCCTGGAAAGAACTACAAATTTGTAATGAATCACTTTTCGATATAAGCTACGAAAAAAAATGAGACAAAACTTGTTCATGCAAAAAGACACAAGGTATGAACTTAAATGACCAGACAACAGTTGTTCGCTTAAAAAGATCTAGAAATTTATTATTAATCATTTTTCGATAGGACGAGTCGATTTTCTTTTAATCATAAAACATAAGATTAAAAATAAAAAAAATAACGTTTTGGAAAAAGCACAGAAAAGACAAAAGAGGACATAGGTCCTATATAAGACCCTATATAGGTTCCTGTATTAGACCCTATGCAGATGTGCAGTAGTTTTTATTCAATCGTTAAAAACAAGATTAAAAATAAAAAAATTATAAAAACAAGGAAATAAGAATTAGTGTGATTCAATTTTTTTGCATATTATGAATTGTAATTGTTGGGAATGTACGCATAGAGATATCTAATACCAGTTAAGACTAGTAAACATATTAGTGATTAATAATAGACACACGAAATATGTTACGTAGGCGA
>NC_046666.1:75621735-75655089 GCF_010883055.1 Belonocnema kinseyi | reverse complement strand
TATATCTTCAATCTGTATACAGATTGAAGATCCGACCTAAAAAAGATGGGTAAACGTAATCAATCAATATAAAAATGCATTTTTTCAAACCATAAATTTATAAAGATCAACACGCATTTCCCATTAGGAAAAAAATGTTTTTGTACATTTTGTGCGGAATCGTCAATATTAGGTGAATCGAGAGCTAACTCAACACATGCGTTCTTTATATCAAGAATGTAATACAATCTTTTTAATCTTCATGAGTGAAAAACTTCCTATACGATTCTTTTGAAACTAACACTTGATTGTTTGAATCTGTTTGTCAAATTCTGCATTTCAATTAAAATTTTTTAATTTGTGGCCAAAAGAATCACAAAATTGAGGAAATTAGACTTTTTTAACTTTCGGATGTAAATAAGGAAATAATATCTTGAACAAATTATTTAGATTTTTGTCTGGTGATAGACATAGAGTTATCAAACTTTTATTTTTCTCAGAAACATGAAGATTATAGAGTTGTGTCCCATTTCCAATATAATGTTAGAAATAAGCATAATACTCATTCTCTCAAGAATTTCACAAAGGAATAAGATATCATAGAAAATAATAGTTGAAAATTACTAATTAAATGACAAAATGTGATTGTCCCCTTCATTTAGTTATAATATATATCACTATTGATTTTAAAAGGTTGTAAGTTTAAAAATTTTCATTTTTACATAAAAAAACAATTTAAAGTTCTTGAATTAAAAGTAAATCCAGTTTAAAAATATTTATATAAGAGTTCAAATACGTTAATTAAAAAAAATATCGATACCCACTCAAGAAAATCACTAAGTTGAAAAGCTTTTAAATTTTTTCTTTTAAATAGGATAACTTTCTCCCTCTATACGATTTGCATGAACTTGTTCTTTGTAAGATTCAATTTTAACCAAATATTGAATTCCTTATTCGGAAGGTGTACATTGAAAAATTGGCGAGTAAGAAATATAATACAAAGCTTCTTACCTTTTGAAGTACTTTCTGAAGGAGCCACTAACTAAGTAAAGTGCAATGGGGTTGATGCAGCTGTTTGCGAAGGCCAAGCAAAATCCCACTATACGAAAAAGGTGCCAAAAAGAATTGTAGTCTTTCTGGGCATCTGGATAATTATAAAACCACAACATGAAAACATGTTGAGGTAAGAAGCAAATTGCAAAAATAATGACGAATGCCAATACCATCTTAGCAACCTTTTTCCTCGCTTTTATTTGCTTCACCTAAAAAAATAAGAGAGGTTTCTTTTTAAACAAATTTATCCACTACCTTTTCACAAAGGAGTGATATTACAATTTTTAATAATAATTGAAACAGAAAAAGAATACCTTACTGGCGAGTTTCTGTAAAAATGATTATTTTTCAAGAAAATTTATTATCAACAAAATCAGGTTGTGCTGAAATTTTATGCGTGCAAATGTAAAGTTTTTCCTACATGCTGTTTTATATTTATGTGCCTGTCACGATTCTTCTTTATAATTTTCTTAAGATCAAAATTGGGTAAAAATTCAATGTTGTATTTTCGTTTGAAATATAATAAAAATTCTAAATAAGAGTGAAATAACAATAAACTTCTGATCATTTTGATAATACTATATTACGGAAATGTATTTAAAAAAAGGGGTAGCAGGATAAGCATACGTGTGATGCTCCCATTAGGTTTTTGTTAAATTTTTCACAATAAGTTCTTATAGATCTGAGATCAAATTTCCCAAAAGATTATATCTTTAAATAATGTATGGGAGTTATGTGAGTAAGAAGAAAAATAAAAAATTTTTCTCAAGAACTCCAGAACAGATTTTAATGAAAAAAAATATGTTTTAGGTTTTAAGGATGGGATGTGTGGTGAGATGTACAGTAGGGTGAATAAAAAAGATATATTCGGATTTTGTCAACGCTACCCACCAGTTTTGAAAGTTAAAAAAAAGTAAGTTTTCCATGTGTGACGTATGCATTGATTTGTTATTTTGACCCTTTCATCCCCTTTCAGCTAGCCAAAAAATCTACCCTCTAAGCGTGGATCAAGTATTTCACAGTACATTAATCTAAATTATTACTGTCTTGTAGTATTCTACAGATTATTTTTAATGGACAAACTAAAAAGTTTCATATAATTATTTATTAACTGATAATGTACTAAATGAGTTTTGTTTGTTTGAAACAATTATTTTTTCGACAATTTATCGCAAATTTTCGGTATTCTCATAATGAAATTAACTTACCAGGCTATATGAAAAATCTAAATGATGAATTCAATGTGCAATCAATTGTTTAATCGATTGCTTATTATTGCAATGTAACTTTTGACTGAAATAAGTCAGAGAAATGTAGTTTGTTTTCTTTAATTTTTCAAAGAAATTGATCAAATTCTAGTATGTCTTATATTTTTATTACTTACTTGTAATTTTTAAACTATTTAATTTGTTTAAACAACATTTTTCGAAAAAATATAAAAGATGTACACTCTCTTTGAGTTAAATGAACCAATTAGTTTAAATTGAAAATCCGCATAACCCAAATGCACAAAATTAAACCCGCACGTATTGATCTACTATCTTACCTAATTACTTCATGCAATTCCGAAAAAGTCACAACTGAAGCTGTTTGACACAAAAAAGTGTTTCCAGAAATGAAAATAGTTTTACATTATTTTTAAATCATGTAAATATTGTAAACAATTAAAAACAAAGTGTATCGATCATGCTGGTGTTCGAATTAAATTAATTGATTCATATTACAAATTTGACAGAGGAGCCGATTTTTTATATTTTGTTAAAGAAAATTGTTTAAACAAATATAAATTGTTTCAGTATTACAGGAAAGTTGTAAAAATAGAAGAAATACTAAAATTCCATTAATTTTTTTGTAAAATTTGTAAAAAACTAACTTCTCTGTCTTATTTCAGTCAAAAGTTAAATTTCAATAATAAACAACTGTTTTCATAATTAACAATACGATAAAACGACCATATAGATTTAGTACATTGCTTGATTAGTTTATGTTATCATGACAATACAAATAATTTTCGATAAAATGTGAAAATAAGAATGGTTTAACTAATATTTTAAATTATTGAACAATAATAAAGAATAAATTAGCGTAAAATAAATGACTCACCTTCAAAACTTTTGTTTAATATTTCACCTAGAAATTGCATGCCAGCATGCTCTTGATATGCATTAAAAAAACAATGTAATCATTAAATAAAAAATTTAGTTAATTATATTTGATTTAAAATAGTTTGCTTTTTTACCTGCGCTTCGTTTTTCACATGGCTCTGTTTAAGATCAGTGAAATAAAAAACCGAATTGAAATCGGAATTGAGTAATATGGTACCATTTAATTTAATCATAGAATAAATTCATTTAATTAATTCGATTGATTTTTAACGAACATTATTCAAAAAATTAATTTAGGTTTTTGTACATATTAAATTGATCATTTAAATGAAATTAATGAAACGTATTTGTCTTATTTTTGAATCACAAAAAAGCTATACAATCCAGTTAAAAGCATCTGCGATGCAATAAAACAGCCTAGTTCAACTATATAAATTTGTGAAATCAAAGTTGGACAAGTAATTTGGAAAAAAATATTAATAGTAAAATGCCTGAATAAATTTTTTTTTATGAAATGCCTTAGAAAAAACTTCAAATGAATTTTAGGAAGCCATTAGATATTATAAAACTGGACGGGAATGAAATTTCTAAGTCTTAATAAAAAATTTCTGAGTACGTGAGATTGATGGTATTATTATATCCCGCCGAATTGCATAATGTCTAATTTGGCTTACTAAAATTTATTTGAAAATTTCTGTAGGGCACTTTATAAAAAAAGTTTCTTTATTTATTTTATTATAAATATTTTGCCCCAAACTATTTTACGAACTTCAATTTTTCATGAAACTCGGTCTAGCCACTATCGAAAAAAGATTTTTTTTAATTTTCCTGCTAAGTTCATAACTTCCATTACTTCTTTTAGAAAAATCTGTTGGAAAATTTAAGCTTACATCAGTTTCAACTTACCGTAAATTTTTTAACTAGGTCCTAACGGGGGCAACACATACATCTTTATTCTGTTATGCCCTTTCCACAAAATGTTTTATGACAAGACTTGAAGTCTTCTTTTGTTAATTTTAAGCATGAAATAAAAAATTTTTAGAACTAGAATTTCGATTTTTCTCTTACATTGGGCTATTTTCTTCAACTGCGTACCCCAATTGTATTTAAACATTTTATGAAAAAATTTTAATGTCGAAAATGATTTAGCCAACGTTATCCATAAAATTACAAAAGTGACGTGATTTTTAGTTAGAAGTTTAAAGCACTTTGTGAATTTGATTTATTTTCGAATCTAACAAAATCAAATACCAAGGATACCTATATCGATAGGTCATCAAAGTGACTTCTAAGGCATGTAGCAATAAAGTTGATAAGATAAAGGAGCTCCTCAAATCGGTAGAGGCAGCAATGTGATATCAATAGTTTCTGGGACACAATATTTCAGTTTTACGACATCGTAAAATGTAGCAAAATGAGCTTGATCTTCCTTCTTTGTATCATTATTTTTTAATGGGAAAGTAAATATATATATATATAAAAATAAAGCAGCGGACAAATCTTCAGAAATTCTTCAAAGGCTAAATTAATTAAAAGTTGCATTTGTATAACATTAGTAAATATTACCCTTTTCACTATTTCCTATTTTTAAATGGCTACCTAGCATGTTCTACATATTTTAATAATTTTGTGATTCTCATTAAGTACTTAACAAAATTTCTACCTCTCACTCATGAACTTTTGATTTTGGACCGATTTTTCTCGAGTCAACTATAAATGAAAGGGTTTGAGAAAAGTTTCTTCGTATTTTTTTTAATGCAATAATTTTTTATAAAACTAAAATAATATAAGCGGGTAGGGAGAAATAAAAAAATTATTTAAAAAAATATTTTTTTGCGTTATATATAAAGTATATAAGTAACAATCAATTCAAGTTCAAAAAATTGGTTGTTATTTCTAATAACATTTACTTTGCATAATGTTAAAAGTTGCGATGTTTTCTGAAATTTTCAACTTTATGTTGACTTTTCGCTCAGTTGCTTTTTTAGGTTTTTTCTGAGATTTTCCGATTTTTCTCCATTTTTAATTGGTGATATAACAATGAATGCAAGTAAGCAAAAATACTTGTTCACACAATTTATTCTGGCTTACAATTATCTTCTCTTAGAGTAATGCTAGAAAGAGGTGGGATTTTCTGAAATTTTGCAGCTTCTATTTGACTTTTTAAATTTGAAAAAATAACAAATTTTAATATTAATGTAAAGAAAAAGGCTCTCCGCAAATACTTTAAGGATAATTTACATTGAACGCGTCCAATGTGCAAACCGAAAATCGCAGAGTGGGTCAAAAATGTGTCGAACGTTCTAATAGATGGATTTCATTCAAAATTGATACTGAGAGTTTATTTGGGTCGCTAAATACGAATTCAAGCTAAAAATTAGGAATTTTAAAGTGGCTGATCCAATATAGCGACAAAATTTTGGAAAATTTCAATAAGTTGACAGATTTGAATCAAAATTGGTATTAGGGGGTCATTTGGTTTGCTGCATATGAATTCGAGACCCAAAAAACTTGAATGCACTATATTTTATGAAAACCCGCCAATTTCATGATAATCGAAATAGTATAAATCTATTTATTTTACATGGCGCATATTGCGATAATTGCACTCTTAGCCATTTTTTTGACGCAATATACATCATACACTGTCAACGGCTTGATAGAAGCCATATAAAAAATGTGAAGAAAATTTCAAATATATGTTTTATTTCAGAAAATTATATTCACAAACAAGAAAAAACAATTATGTGTTTCAACTTGCAATAATTATTACCTCACTTTAATTGAAAAGTGGACAAAGAGTAGACAAGGTTATAAACAAAACTGCAACTTCGTAGCATTATTCATAATTAGCAACAAAAAAACTAGCGTAAAATCCAATTTTTCACTTATGGGTTTTTTTTGGGGCCCTATAGGGTTTCACGAGATCGCGACGATATTTTTTAATCAGCTTGCACATCATATCGACTCCTTAACTAATAAAAATATGTATGGAAGAAAAATTATAAAGAATGATCTAATGAGGATAAAATGTATTGTGAGGGGTGCTTCCTATACCCATTTACACGAAAGTGAGCGTCAGGGATACGGTCGATCTGCCCGAGGGAGCTAATTACAAAGTAAGCTTGTCGAGGCACGACGTTTAACAAGATATGTATAAAGTTTATGGTGGGGTACGAGATCACTCGTCCTCTGAGGAATTTTGCATAAAAGCTGATTTTGAATCAAGAGAACTCTCAGTTGGTTTTATGATGTCAATTTAATCGGTACGGCTGAGTTAGTTTTTCAGTATCAGTTTAATCGGAACGGTCAATACAGTTCGTGATTTTCTAAATCCGCTATCATCTAAATTCAGTTAAGTCTCCGCGGACTCTGTTCAGGATAGATCCGGGATAGGTCTAATGTCTAGTGTGGTTAAGCCAAGATCCCCATAAACCACTGAGCCCTCACCCTTGGCCGAGGCTTTCAGTGTCAACCCCAGGATTTACAAGGATTATCCAAGGTACTGTCCCTGGTTCAAATAAGGTTTTAAGGTCACCATAACTAGGACCCAGAGGATTCCACCAGCCTACCTTTAAGGGATTACTTTGTCATTTAAACGCATTCAAACGGATTGAAAAAATCTGGTCTCATTTATTATATGTACCCTTCAACCTCTGAGTACTTCTCATCACAGGCAAAAAGTTACAGTTTGTACATTTAAGCCGAAGTTGGAGTCCTTTCCGATCCCAACGAAATCAAGCAAATTAGGGAAATATATATGCTTTAAGGACGTGACAAGGATAATTGTTTAAAGGTTTTTAATTTATATTCTATCGTTAATTTCTAAGAGAATTGTTGAGTTTCATCTCGATTCACCTGCTACTGAGGATTCTGATAAAAAAGTAAACAAAAGTATTTTTTTTTCTTACGAGAAGAATGTTTTAAATTTCATGGGGTTCGCGTAACCTTCAAATATATTTTTTAAAGTTCTGACGCCTAATGTCTTATTTAGGTTATTTGTAGAATTCAAATATTATTGTGCCTCCATATTTGTTCGATATAAAAGCATCACCTTCTATTAATCGCCTTTTCAATCGATCATCAAGAAATCGCAGTCGGAAGGAAGTTGGTCTACAGGCGATCGATTTATATGGAAAGATGGTTGGAGGTAGAACTGGGAATAAACTTCACTTTTAAGTTTCAGGCGTCATAATTGCCTCGAATCCACTGAGGATTTATCTAACATGGTTCAGAATTACACGGAAATATTGCGGAAAAGAAAAAAACTTGGTTACAGTTATTAACTGAATTAAGATTTATTACATTCGTAAATATAAGAAAAAAGTTTTACAAGCCTTCTTTAAAATCACGTGCAATAAGTTTAAACGCTATATTAGGATGGCACAAAAATGAATTTTAGAATTCTTTCCCCGGACCTCAAAAATTGGTAAGGGGCCGTTTATAAACAAGAATTTTTAACAAAATCATTACATTTTAAAGAAAAAAGATTAATTATCTACAATAAGTTAAAATTTCCAACCCGAAAGCTAAATTTTTAATCCTAGAAGACGAACTTTCTACCAAATAGTTTAATTATTGACTCGCAAATATGAATTTTCAACTGAAATGATTAGTCTTTAACAGATAAAAAATGAATTTTTCTAAAAGTACTTTGACTTTAAACCAAGTAGTTGACCTTTAAACCTAAAAAAAACGAATGCACAACGAAATAGATAATAGCTGTTATTTTAAACAAAAAAGATTTTAATTTCAAGTAGAAACAGTTGAATTTAACCATGAAAGACGAAATTCAGCGAAATTCTTGAAATCTCTGCGCAGGTACGTCACGGATTCCGCCACCGATTTTTTTCGTGAAATTACTTTATGAAAAAAAAAACGGTAAAAAAAAACGCTTCGGTGAAAACGGTAAGATTTGACAGCTCTTGAAAGTTCAAAATTTAGGGAAAAAGCGCTATTTTCGAAAAATCTAGAACCCTTCAGTTTTGATCAATTTTGATCCACAAAATTGCATTTCGTTATTGCTCCAACTTTAATTTCAAAATTCATCCTAATGCTTTCACGCAATTGAAGCGTGTTTACAGGGAAATTAGTACTTGCAACTTTTTGAAAAAATGAGGCTACTTTCAGACTGTGGAGGATCTGCGACGTCGCAATTTGTTCGTCTTGAAGCGAGCTTTCGCCTCGTTTTTAGTTTTTTTTCGATTTCATCCACTACAAGGTGATCTTTTTTCTGACACAGCCGATTTTCACGAAACTTGCAAGAAATAATCTTTAATCATCCCTAACCTGGAAGATATTTGGGCCTCGCTCCGCAGATATGAATGATTTTTTTTTGGCGTTTTGACTGTGTTGTACGACAGGCTAGACGCCCCTCGGCCGGCACAGTAGTGCGTTGGCGCCACGTAATGGACTCATTGTCAACTGTTATCCAAAACAAACCTTGAACTTCGAAGTACTTGCACATGCACTTATACGTTTCGTCTCTTAGGCTTATAGTTTAGAACTAATTTTGTCAAAAATAGCGAGGAAATTTATTCAAAAATTTCAGGATATTTTAAAACAAATTGCTTGTTTGGATAATTGGCGAAAAGATTAATCTTCAGTACTTTCGTTGAGTGAGAAACAACAATTAAGATTAGCTTAGTAAAACTGAAGCTCTTCAGATTTTTATTGTTTTAGGAATAAAGTTGTCAATTAAAAAAATTCTTTGTTTAAAGTTTGTACAGTGCAAAGTATTTTGTAATGAAAGTAAGTTCTCTAATAGTGTGATTTTTATCTTGTGTTGAAAAAGTTTGTGTTGAAAGTTCAATTTTAAGACAATAAATGATTTTCAAGGCGTCCCATGATTATGAACAATTGGTCAAGCATGGTTAATGGCCCCTCTGCCATGCTTTGCCCACGGTCAAACATGATTTGGTTGGAATTGAACTTTGGAAAAATTCTCAAGGATGGAAAGAATCTACTAAATTTCCCCCGCTTTTGAGAAGGATTGTTGGATAAATATTTTCTTTTATTGGACTTTACGTAATTTTTTTAAAAAGCCACGTGAAAGAAGTTTGTACGGCTCAAGCATGGCAAAAAACTTGGAAATATCTGGTAAAGCATGGGTCATGGCTGAATACTAGCATGGCGCAAGCCTTGCTCTTGTCCGTCTCCAATGCTTGGGACTCGCTAAACACAAATTAATATTCTTAAGAACATGTAAGTGTCAGAGAAATTATCCTGCGTTAAAAATGGAAATCTTAGGTTTGCCAAAATTTTACACGTCTCTAAATGTTAAGTTCACTACCGGGGTGCACCGGGCCGCGTACCAGGTAGCTTAGTTCCTGTTCTACTAGAACTTTTTCAAAATTTAAGTGGTGCCTACTGCCAAAATAACTGCTAATAATGAGTCGACGATCCGGGTTCACCGAATCGAACACCATGTACTTTATTACGTATACGAGGAGAATTTTTTCAAAATTTATAATTTGTGCTTGACGAAAACAATTCCAAATGGTGAGTCGACAACCCGGGTACATCGAATCGCGCACCAGGTAGTTTAGCACATATTCTACAAGAACTTTTTAAGAAGTTAAATCGTGCCAACTACCAAAATAAGTGCCAAAGATGAGTTGACGATCCGAGTGCACCAAAACGAGCATCGGGTACTTCATTACGTATTCGAAGACAACTTTCTTATAACTAAAATTTGGTGAATAACGAAAACAATTACAAATGGTAAGTCGACGATTTGGGTGTACCGGGTCGCGCACCAGGTAGGTAAGCACGTATTATATAAGAACTTTCTAGGAATTTAAATTTTGCCAACTGCTAAAATAACTACCAATGATAAGTAGACGATCTAAGTGCATCGGATCAAGCGCCATGTACTTCATAACGTATTTTAGGAAAACCTTTTGAAATTTAAATAAAAATTTTGGAAATTCTAAATTACCTGGTCACACTCTAGGTAGTTTAGCACCTATTATACGAGAAAATTAAAAAAATTGAAATTGTACCATTACTTAAAATAAATACCAATCGTTCGTCAACGACCTGGTGCATCGAATCGTGCACCAGGTTGTTCAAATATAGTTCACGCAGGTATTTAATGTTCATTTATGGCATTTATACCATCTGGTAGTTACTTTTGCTGCTGTGAAAATTAAAATTTTGAAAATGTTTTTGTAGAACACGTGCTAAGCTACCTATTGCGCGATCCGGACCACACGGATCTTCGGCTTACTATTGGAAGTTATTTTGTTTGTTGAAGCAAATTAAAATTTTTTAAAATTCTTGTAGTATACGTTCTTAGCTATATGGTGCACGACCCAGTGTACATAGACCATCGACTCACCATTGGTATTTATTTTGAGTTTTGGAAAAATTAAAATTCTTGAAAAGTTCTCATAGAATACGTGCTAAACTACCTGGTGCACCTTGGCCGTCGATTTATCATTTGGAATTGTTTTTGTTATTCAGCAAAATTAAATTTTTAAACAGTTCTCGTAGAATACGTATTACAGTACCTGGTGCTCGGTCTGGTGCACTCGGATCGTCGACTCACTATTTGTAGTTATTTTGAAAGTTGGCACCACTTAAATTTTTTAATATTTCTCGTAGAATAAGTGCTAAACTACCTGTTGCGCGATTTGGTGTACCCGGGTCTTCGACTCAATTTTTGGAATAGGTTTTGTTATTCACAAAGTTAAAATGTTTAAATAGTTCTCGTACCATATGTATGAAAGTACCTGGTACTCGATCCGGTGCATCCGGATCGTCATATCACAATTTTTGGTTATTTCGGCATATAGAACAATTTAAATTTTGAAAAAATTTTCGTAGAATACGCACTAAGCTACCTGGCGCACGACCCAGTTCACCCGGACAGTCGACTCACTATTGGTAGTTATTTTGGCGGTTGGCACAATTTATATTCTTGAAAAGTTATCGTAGAATAAGTGCTAAAGTACCTGGTGCTCGATCCAGTGCACCCGGATCGTCGACTCATCATTGGTAGTTATTTTGGCAGTTGGCACAATTTAAATTTTGAAAAAGTTCTTCTAAAATACGTGCTTGGCTATTTGGTACGCGACCCGGTGCACCCGGGTAATGAACTTACCATTTAGAGATGTGCTGACTGTTGACAAACCTAAGATTTCCATTTTTAACGCAGGCTAATTTCTCTGACATTTACACGTTCTTAAGAATATTCATTTGTGTTTAGCGTGTCCTAAGCATGGGAGACGGACAAGAGCTAGGCTTCCGCCATGCTAGTACTCAGCCGTGACCCATGCTTTAGTCAGATATTTCCGCAAGTGTCTTGCCATGCTTGAGCAATGCAAACTTCCTTCACGCGGATTTAAACAAAAATTGCGCAAAGTCCAACAAAAGAAAATATTTAATTACCAATTCTTTCTCAAAATTGAGGAAAATTTAGTAAATTCTGTCAATCGTCGAAAATTTTGCGAAAGTTTAATACCAACCAAATCACGTTCGACCGTGGGCGAAGCATGGCAGAGGGGCCACTCTTCATAACCATGGGACGACCGTGGGTGAACATTGACGGGATATTCTTAATATTTGCTCAAAATTGCTTTTTGATCCTGTTTACAAATATTGTAATGCAAAAATAAAATTAAAATGAATGCAATTTTAAATGAATTTTTATAAAAGTATGTTATCAGCTGTGTGAAATAGTTAATACGTCTAGCTATATGTTTCTCCGGCGCAAAGTACAGCGGGATGAAATCTTATATTTTGCCGTCATATATCTATGCAAACCCGAGAAGTCAACTAATTTTGATGAAGGTTGTAGGGTATACGTTAAAGACATTTGAGATTTCAATTTAATAATTTAAATTCAGGGGCGGGTATTTTTGGGGGCCCAGAAGACAAGAAACACAAAAATAGGTCAAGTTCGAATATATTTTTCAATATACGTAGCATTATGAAGTAAAAATAACGCAATAGAGATGTTACGGATTATAATTTAATAATAAAAAGTCAGAGGCTGACATGTTTGGGTCACCAGAAGGTCATTAAACCTGAATATTTCTCAAATTCGTATTCCTTTCTTAAAATTAGTAAAAGTATGGAATAAAATAACGTTTTATTATTTACCAATCGATTGATATCATTTGTCCTTGACTGTAAAAAAAATAGATTTCCTATCACAAAATGGGTATTTTTCTCACTGTATGTCATCCATAATTTACCTCATATGTTTGATGGCGATGTTTAGCCTAGTCTTTAAAAAATAAAGAAAAAAAATTCTAGAAAGGCAAGAAAAAGTCTCAACATATGGGATGGGACCAAAATTCACGGGACATTGCGTCGCGTAATTTATCGATGACACTAACCATATCTGCAAATATTCGTAGCCAAATTTATTATATATAATTTTTCAGCATATGTCTAAAAGATAAAAGTTATAATGATGATATTTCGCCTAAAGTCGTATAAAATAATAAAAATTGGATTAGCAGATTATTAAAATGAAATTATTAAAATGACAAACATAAAATTATATTAACGCATCGTTTGCTTTTTCTGGAAATTGTACATGGAAACCGGATGAGAAGTTGTTAAATTTAATTAATTATTTTTGGTTGTTGTTCTTGAATAACTTTGAACCTGATCACATATTTAACCCAAAAATTGTATGAAAAGACACGAATTTTATGATACGAAAAATCTCAATGAAAATGTCAAAATCCTGACACATTTAATCTGCTTTGAACAGTTCCACCTTTTATGTAAACAATGTGTACATTCACTAGAAAAAGGATAAAAAATCTCGGAGACCTTGTGTGAAAAGCTGAGACCAAGAATCGACGGATTTTGCAGGTTTAGCCGGTTTATGACCGACCTCGTTAATGATTAAAATTTTAGGGTCTGTCATTTGGCGATTTTATGAGCTTCTCACCGGAGAAGATTTTGACACCACGAAGGCTTGGCTTTGAGCCAATTACAGAAATTGAAGCCGAAAAATAAAACGCAGATTTTCGACTCTGATTGTGTATCCAATTTTGGCCTTAAAGATTAAATTTAAGTACTAATTCCGTTTATTTACACTTTATTTGATGAATATTGTTTTGAATCGATAAGAAACAGCGTTATTTGAGAAAGAATGAATGCCTTGTTATGATATGTTTTCCTGCTGGTAATTTATTATGATATATCCATGCAGAGACAACGAATTCTCGAATTCTCGGGGATCCTTTATTCAGCCGAAAAAATCTAAGACGGAGAGCGAAAGAATACAAATCATGTTCGATATGAAAAGACATTTTATTACGGTTGATTTGGAGGAAGATTTATTCAAAAATGATTATTAGAAACGGAGGGAAGATTATGAGAATAATATATTCATTTCTCATAATAAATTACACAATTTGTATTTAAATTATTCAAAATAATTATACTATGGTCAAATCGAATAAATCAAAGTTTTTAAAACAAAATATTTACAATAGATTTCATGCATTTGAATGGTTTTAAGGAATTTTAAAGGACTTTTAAGATTCAAGGTTATTCTAAAAGATTCCCAGAAATTTTCAATCATTTAAAAAAAGGTCTAAGAACTTTTAAAGACTTTGAAGAACTGAAATTTTTTAGGGGATGTCGATCCCTTCAGGGGTTTTTTGAGAGATATAAAAAAAAATTTCCAAGGATTTTGATGATTTAAAAAAATTCACAAAAATTGTATTGTTTTTACATTGTGAAATGTTAAAAATGTTAATATCTAGAACTGATTAAGTTCAGATTTACTGCCTGTTAAAATTTAATAATTTTAGAAAAGCATTAGAAACTGTAGACTTTAAATTAGTTTTATCTGATTAAAAAAACATTTACAAATTAGTGACGTTCCTGATTAAGCATTTAATAATTCAGAAAATTTAGAACAAATATTTACGAATTTTAAATTTCGAATCTAAACAACGTTAATTTCAAGGCGTAAAGAATTAAATTATTTAAGAATTATGAATTCAAAATTATAATTTTAAATAAAAGTTATAGAAATTTTTAAGATGGTAAAATCATTAGGAGGTGTCATGTCTTGTATTATATACACCTGTTGGGTAGCTATGACAGCGCCACCAATGTGGAACTATTAGGAAGAAATTTGAATTTGAATTAAATTTTAACATTAAATCTTATAGTAAAAAAATAATTTTAGGCCTCATTATAATATTTCTGATTAAAATGAATTTATATTGACTGTTCTTATTCATTAAAATTGCTCTAATAACTTTGAGATACCCAATAATTCGCGTGAACCCTGGCGGACCGAAGGAACCGAATGGAGCCTCTACAAAGTACCCGTAAAGACCCCATTGAGTCCCCATTCGGTTCCTTTTAAAAAAACTCGAAAAACAGCAAAATCAACTTTTAAATTGTTGAAATTCAGGTTCTACGTTAAAATTTCCTATAGAAGGTCACGGAATAATCGCAATAGTTTTTTTGCAATGGTAAAAAGTTTAAAAAAATATAAGACATATAACGCCTGTTGACTGCTACTTACAGGCGATTAGACACCTGTGTTTAGCTTTTTGAATAAAGAAAACAGAATATGCATATTATGGAAAAGAAATATTATTTTTAGTAGAAAAATGATCTAGATCCCTTTTCTTCGGCATGAAATGTTTTTTGTCAGCTTAAAGTGAAAGTTAACTGCAGAATTTCTTTAACACAACACAGTAAACCCCAAAAATAAATTTTATTTTTCAATTAGATAAAAACGCAGTACGCTTATCCGACGAAAGATAAAATTTATCTGATGTAAATATTTTTTCGACATATGTGATATGTTAAACGGCTGCGTCTATGTTTACATAAAAAATTTCCTCCGTAAATTAAAAAAGCCTCGCGGTATTCATTTGATAAATCTTCTCACTTTATTTAAATAATTTTAAACAAAAAATTATTCACCTAAATTTACTGAATTTTTATAATACTGCACTTTGCCCAGTTTATATTAAATAGTGTTTGTTTACAATTTGTTTAGGAAGATTTTGCATAGCGCTCTGTAACGTATTACATGTATGTTCCGAGCCCTCGCTGACTAAATCTTATGTGATCGGAGGATAATAACACTCAGCCCAGTTCAGTTCTTTACTTTTGTTGAACAAACCTTTAGTTTTCTGTCGACCCTGATGCAGACTTCAAACATTGTAAACAAACACTATTTCGTATAAACTGACCAAAGAGCAGACTATGGATTACAGTACTTCTTTAAGTTAAAAAATTTTTAATGAATATTTATTCAACTGGATGTGAATTAAAGAATTTTATTGTCCTTCCTATTATTGCTTCAATGAAGAAGATTTTAAAACGCTCCAAATTTTAACTAGTTTTATTTTTAAATAAATTAAACATAATTATATCTAAAATTTATATCTCATATCTACATCGGCATAGATATTTTTAAAAATATTATTAGCTGCACACATTTTGAATTATCCTGAAAACTCTTCTCTGAACAAAACAATTATAAGCGGTAAACGAAGCAAAAATATTACTGGAAACGGAAAACGATAAAGATTATTACTATAAGTAATTAGATTTATTTCACAATATTAGTTTTCAATTATTAGTTTCATAAATTTAAATTATTAGCAATCAAAAACTACTGATGCAGGAAATTTATAACCTTTTAATAGTCTTATGAGTGAATTACATTTTGAGTCAATCTCAAAAATTAATTTACAATCGATATGTGTAATTTTTATTCCACATTTGCATAATTACTATTTTTAAATTAAAACCTACTCTGTATGCAATCTATTTACAAAACTTTTATGTTCAATTCACAGAAATATCTATATTTAGATAATTACAATTCATGAGGTACATCAATATTTTAAAATTATTTTTGAAATCTCAACATAATATCAACTGCCACATTCACACTACGAACTTAATGTATTAGCTTCGACCACTTGTAGATTTTTATTAATGATCTTTCGAAATATTAAAAATATTATTTAAAAAAAACAACAACGAATATCTATATTAGAACAGCTCAGGAGTGTCGGTAAGGTGTGAGAAATGTTTGGGTTTTAGTTAGAATATTACCCTTAATTTCAGTTAGGATAGAGTGTTAACTTATGGTTACATTAGCTTTCACTATACATATATTCTTAATTGAAGAGCGAGCATACCTGAATTTCAGGTCGTGCTTCCATGAATTTCAGATTTTCCCGACCTGAATTTCAGGAGTCTAATTTCCTTAATTGAATGTTCAGATATAATTCTTAATTTCAGATTGCCTATGCTTCTGTTTGTGACACCTTAAACTAAGCCGAATTTTCGATTTAAATTAAGTAATTTTTTTGTTGTGAAGGGTAGATCTGCGGGTATTATCCTAAACCCGCAAGTGCCGAAGTTGAGTATTTCTTTTTAGAATACAATTTCCGAATTTGAATAAAAATGTATGAAGTAGAAAAATTACAAACTTTGTATAGATTTACTAAAAATATAGACTTACTTGGCCTTGCATTTCACCAGGTATGTTACGAGTGCTTTGTACCAAATGACTGGCCATCGAAAGGTAAAACACCCCGATGATGGTTAGAGGAAGAAAGTAATAAACGATGAACCTGCAGAGTAATACTATCTTGGGATAATTTGGTCCAAATTCCTCTGGAAATGGATAGCAAGTCTGTAAGAAAGCATGTCATTTCCAAGTCTATTATTCCAAACAAAACGTGCTGTTAAAAATTACCTATTACAGTGAAAATTGCACCATTTTAATTGATTTTTTTTACGAGTTAAAATTTTTTGCATACAAAATTAAATGTTAATTTAATTACCACGATAGTATGTGTCTTCACAATATCACCTGACACATTTTTCAGTGCCGTACAAGAATTGAGGATTAAGTGAACCAAACGTGATGAATCAATTCAAAATAATTCTTCAATAATTAGATCAATCCTATACAATGAGTGAATTGTTTTCAATGTTCGGATTGTTTAGTATTAACTAATTATAGCTCGATTTTGTTTCAGTACAAAATATAGGAAATTTAATTTCATTATTTTGAAGGTTAGAAAATCTATAAAACGTATTTCTAATGGGATATACGTTTTTTTGTGAACCAAGGGTCAATAATCATATTCCTCGAGTCAAGTTTGGATAATTTGTTGTTCTCCTAAATTTGACTGACAAAGAGAAGCCTAATAAAATACTACTATATGCATTGTTCCCAGATTATGCTGGAACAATAGCAAAATTTTAAACCTTTTTCATATCTATAACAACGTTGTTGACGTTTAATTTGGCTGTGCATAGAGATTGTTGAGTTTTGCAGGGTCTTGTTGGGTATTTCATTGATTGGTTAAACATAAATTTTTGTATTGAAAATTTATATACTGGGGTTGAAAATTCAAGTAATCGGTTCAAAATTCGTCTTTTTCATTTAAAAAATTCAACACTGTAATAGACAATTGAAATATCTGGAACAAAATTTAACTGTTTTGTTAAAAATTCTTTTTTGCTTTGACAATTAATTCTCTCGAATAAAAATTTAACTACACCATTTCTTGTTGAGTGGAAAGCTTCTAATGTGTCCCCTAAGGGTTTACATTTTTCTTACACCTTCTCTATTCCTTTACACACCCTCCACACACTTACTTGGTGGTGGAAGGGGGACTCTACAGTTTAAGGTGGGTTCCGAACCATCAAGAGCAACAGCCTTAAGTACTTAGAGAAAACCTTTTTCTCTAGAGGTACCGGTCCCACGACTCTCCGGAGATGAACAACTCCCTTGCTAGGCTAGTGTTCACCGCATGGGCCACCGAGACTCTTCCAGAGTGCGAGGCGGGAATCGAACCCGCAAGCCGAAGGAGTGGGTCCAAAGCCTACGCTTTAGCCCTCACGACCATCGTCCCACTTACACCATTTCTTGTTAACAAATTATATTTTTAGTTGAAAAATTCCATTATTTAGTTAAAAATTATTATAAACCAGTTTCACGTTCATTGTTAGAACTATTTATTTAAAGATTTATGTATCTTGTTGAAACTTCGTATTTTTAGTAGAAACATTTTTTGGTTGTTCTTGACTAATTTGCGTATGATATTTTTATTTCTACCAGAAATTGTTTAAAAACGTTCATTGATTATTAAAAATGCATTGAACGGTGTTGATTGGGATGCTGAAATTCAGGAAAATGCCGCAATCCGCAGTTATGGCTCTCTTCGAATATTATTGACCTCAGAAAAAAGTCTGCCGTAATTTGAGAGAATGCCGTTCATGGCAAAAGAATATTAAATAATGGAATTATTAAAAACTCTTATTCAATCATGAAATTATAATTTTGAAAAAATCTTACATATTGATAATATTATTATCATTAATAATTTTTGTATTTTTAATTGTAAATTTTCAAAATTTAATATTCTTCAATTTTAAAAGATTTGCAATTCACAGTTGTCTTTTAAACTGTTCTTTGAATCTACGAAGTAAGTATAAATTTATGACTTTCAATAAATTGGAAGTTGAAGGTTTATTCTAAACAAAAATATAGATAAGGATCTTGTGACTGTTATTACATTTGATGAATAACGAATAATATGAAATTCTAACGGAATTAATTCATGTTTATTTATTAAATGTACATAAATTTAGAATGTACTCTGAAATCACGCAAAACGGCTCGCAGATACATAAATGTGTTATCACTACATTCATAAATGGAATGTCACGACTGATCACTATGTTGCCATTTGGCCACGCTCGTACTTATTAAAAAAAATCCCTGATGTTTTTTCTCTCGCTCTCTCAAATCACAACTTGCCAATCTTTTCAGTTAACGGCGTTTTCTAAAAATTATGCAATAATTATTTTTAAAGTGATTAATAATGTAAAAATACTATTTAAATGATCAGGTGTATTTTTTACGATTTCAACTATCTAAAAAACTCATTTTTTGATTTTTTTTCAGTTGACGGTGTTTTTTCAAATCACGGCAACATACTTCTCAACGATACTATGCACGTATTTTAAAATAGAATTTTGCTGTAGGCGAAATTTACTTGCTGTGGCATATTAAGCAATCAGAGTTTTCGACTCTTCACAGGAATATCTGGATTTGGAACTGACTGACACGATCTCCTTCAATACTTAAATATTGGATAATCAACATTTCAATGGAAAATCAAAAGATAAATCGTATTTTTTACGTGACATTGATTTTCTGTCAATACAATATGCTTTCGTTGACACACATGTTAGTTGAGAGAATAAAAGAATGCAGAATAGCATCAAATCAGTCTTTGGACGGCCAACATACGAGTGTATTGAATGAAACAATGTATCGTAAGCTGATTAGGGAAATAGAAAATAAGTATAAGAGGGAATGCGAATACGAAGCTGATTTTCATCAATTGGAAAACAATATGTTTCTGACCAGAATATTTGATGTAGAAAGCTAAAATAAAAAGTTCGTTGCCAGAAAGTTTGTGAAATTTTTAAGTAAATGATTGAATTTTGTTTTAATTCTTTGATATAGAAATTTTTGATCCAAATAAATATTTATTATCAAATAAAATTGGACAATTTTGAGATAACCAGTAACGAAGAATAAGGTAGTATATTTATTTTGTAGAAACTCTATCTATTCTCACTGACCTTGAAAGTTACGTCTTTGTTGACCCGAAAAAATCTTATATAAGAAAAAGTTGCTGGTAGAGCACAAATCGCTGCTAGACACCAAATAAGGGCTGCTATGCAAGATGTAAATCTCGTAGCTCGTCTTCCAGTTCCTAAACTCAAAGAATATCGTTATTTTATGCATTCTTATTTAGTTAGAAGTTTATCAATAAAAATAGTTTCTAAATTATTTGAGATGATCTCGAATTCTGACAATCAGTAAGCGAGTCTTATATAAGAGTAAAAGGCAAACTTTTTGCTTTGCACTACGGTGATTATTAAATTAATAATTTACAAAGATACACTTAAAAATAACAAAACTGCGATTAAAAATAATACAATTTTTGCTTGCTTTATTTTAATTTATAAAGAATATATAAATAAATAAATTATCTGTAAATAGATATAGGAACATAATTCATAGATACCAGCAGTGTGAAGTTTTCTCATGGGATCAACGATAGCAAAAAACCTATCAGCCGATAGTGCCGTGAGAGTGAATACTGAAACTCCTATGGATACGTCTTTTGCACATTCTGAAACTTTGCAAAGTAGAAGCCCAAATGGCCAAGAGTCCAAGACGTAGACGGTAATGGTGAATGGCACACATGTTACAATGACCTAAAAAATAAAGGCTGGCTGTGAATTCGATTTCGGATGTTTCCACTATTGTTTGATTTTTGCATGGTACGAATTTGATAAATACATTGTTTCCTCTTTATAATTAATTATCAAATGATTTTTCTAATTTATTTAAAATCATTATTGAAAATATTTAAAAATAAAATAGTAGGAGATGCTCTCATGGAGTTCCCCACCCACAAAAAAATTACAAAAATATAAGTAGAGCAATCAGAACGTCTTGAATAAATAAGAACACGTGTCTTGTCAATTTGTCGAAAATTTTCTGTTGAGTTTGTTCATAAAAATTGAAAACTGACAACATGGCGGTGACTTTTCTGAAAACATTTAAAGTAAACTCATTAAAAAATTATAGCGTTCATTTCTCTGAAAACAAAAATATTGCTGAAAGAATAATGAAATAAGCTGGAAAAATGGAGTGTATCGATGACACAGGCTCACGAAAAAAAAACGTCTTGTACACCATACAAGACAAACATTTCTATACTTTTTTGGGGTTGCTGAATCCGAATCCGAGGTTGGTTAGACCTAAAAAAAAATAAACTATACCCTTGAAAACTGTTCTCGGCATAAATTGTTTGTATTCAGCGTCTGGTACATAGAACTTGTTAGTGATTCCTTGAGCATGGCTAGCAGTCCGCAGCACAAAATCCTGCTGCCGTGATAGACTGTGACGATGCAGTTTTACATTCTACAATAATGTAAAATGATTCGTTCTCAGATTTGTCGAGGTAACAAAGCCAGCGAAGGTGCACTGCCTGGCAGGTGGGCGTGAGGGCGTGTCAGAGACAGTTTTCGGTGTTTAAATTCATTTTGTTTCAACGTTATGAATGGAATGCGACTTCGCCGAGTTAAATGAAGTTTAAATTTAGACTCAGCGACCCTGAAAACATATTACCGCTTTGCTTTCTGGGTGTTTCCATGAATGTTCCAACTTTCATAATTTTTTTGAGGTTAGGAACGAAATTCGCCCTGATCGAACCAACCCCGGACTTCAAGGTCCGAGAATCGTAAACATTCGAATATTCCAAGCTGCCCCTGTCTTGTATCGATGTGCGTATCGAGGTGTAACTCAACTGCGCGGGCGAAGCGGTACAGGAAAAATTGTGGAGTAGAAGGAGCTTCGCCACTTGGAATATGCGACCATGAGAGATTCGAAATAAGTGAGCCTTTGAATAAGAGCCTTTGATTATGCGATATAGAAGAAAGCACGGATACATTTTTCATCAACTTTTGTAGATAAACAATTATTATCTTGACTTTTTACGTATATTGTGTCGTTTTATCAGAAAAAAGTGAATGTTCATTTTTCAGACAAAGAACTTCTCTTTCTTCTCTCTAAGGCATGGGCCAGCCATAATACTTTCATGAAATTTATTCTTTGCATTTAGACAAATCTAGAAAAAAATCAAGAAAATAAAAAGCTAAAGTATTTGATTAAATTGACTTTGAATATGTTTAGAAAAACATCGGCCATATTGGAATGGAAAATGATCAATTTGCAACTTTGAATGATTTAAATGAAAAAAAGTTAAAGTATAAAAACCCCGTTTTTCAAATAAGGGAAATCACCTAAAAATCCTTAGACTCTTTAATTAATTGTGTTGATATAATTGATCAAACCTCCCTTAATATCCAACAGATTGTATTAATATTATAGGTCAATCGATTTGTCTCAAACCTAGGATTTTTTATTTTTACATCAACTTAGAATCTAATTAATGAAAAAGTTTTAGTGTAGATACAATTTTTTGAAATATTATAAGTGCCAATAACTTCCTTATTCCTCGAAAAAATGTATTAATATTGCAGGTTAATATTGATTTATCTCAAGTCAAGGAATCTTTTTTTTGCTTGCGTCAACTTTGAATTTTGTGAATGAAAAAAATTTTATTAAAAGAAACCCATTTTTTACCTATTTAAATGTATTAAAATTTTTACGATTATGTAGCTTCATCTATGAGTATTTAAAATAAGCTGATTAAAATCTTAATTAAAATCGTACATTAAATACTTCATGATTAACTTTGACAACATTTTTAATAAAAGTACTTTAAAATGCGTGCTTTTTCAGTCAGTAATTTTGGTAGGTAGAAATCTATTATTATCCGTTAATTTTCTATGGATTTCGTTTAGGACAAAATGCAGTAAGAGCGTAAATACTTTTCGTTATAAAGTGTTAAAGGAATTAAAAGTGAAACAATTAAATATAAAAATATAATAAAAGTTAATCCACTTTTATATTATCATTTAGAAATATGCACAAAATAATAATGAGATATGAAAAGACACATGGCATTATTGTAGTTCTCTAAATTTAATAAGGAAAATGAATAAAAGCGTTCGAGCAACAGAGAGCTTTTGTTTTATAATTCTCTTTGTTACGACGCTTTCCAGTTCACATAGAGCTTAAATTCTCTCTCTTTCTCTCTTAAAGCTGCAGGCGGTCTCGCTTGGAGTCTGATTTTGAACTAATTGCTGATCGACAAAATGCGGTTAGCATTCGTAATGTATGTGTAGGATTACCTTTATCACGGATTGGAAAATTTTAAATTACAAGGTTTGTTACTTCCACAATATATCGATTTTTAAACTGATTTATATAATTCCAAGTTCCGAGAAAGTTCTTGGTCTTTTTCAGTACATTTATTTTTACAAGATTCCAAAGATATTGAAGATTTGTTTTTAACTTTTTTTTTCATTCAGGTATGATATGATGCAAAATTAATACATTTCATTAGAAATCATTTTTACAATGAATGTGCTAATGATAGAAAAAATGATTCCAGAAAATGGGAAGCCATGTACCAAATTTGTATTATTTAATTTCGCCACCAGGTTGGTTTTTGATTGGACGTATATTGCGAAGTTGCAATAATTATAAGATTTGGTAATATTGAATTTAATATAAATTGGATTGAAAATCGTAAAACGAAAATAAAGCAGTAATGAAGAAAGAACAATTTCCAATCAATATTTAACCAATATGAATGTTAAGTCCTACCACCAAATTTTTCCAAATATTTAAAAATCAATATGGTATTGCGATTCTTTTAAACCCATTCTTTTTAAAAAGTCCTGATTCTTTATAATTAAATTTTTATATAGTCATTAAAAGCAAGATTTCGCACACTTTTGTCTTATTTCCGCTTGCAATAGGATGCGCAGCAAAATTTGTTTGTTGTTGTTGCGAAAAAGTGTGGATAACTTATTCTAAAAATAGTATAAAATGGGCTTAAAATCTGATATTCCTAACTTTTGAAAATAAAATAATTTCGTTCATTCAAAACCTTCGCCTTAGTTTAAAGTATTAATTTTTGTAATGAATCTTTAAATCGTGAAGAATAGAATCATTTCAATTGATTAACTTTAAACAATTATTTAATAGAAAAGAAGCTTATTTTGGAAAAAAAGTTCGGGTCAAAATTTTTTATATTCAAAAACTATTTTCTTAAGTGAGCGTAAACCTAAAATTAGATCTGAAGATTTCAGATCTAAAATCTGTACTATTAACAATATGTCTTTTTTCGATTGTGCGAGTCATTAAAATTGAACTAATTTTTAGTTTGACTGTAGAGGAACTACATTTTTAAACTAAATACCTACACATACTAACTTGCTATTTTTTAATTGAAAAATCAAAAAGCGTATTTTTGACATAGCGATAATAATTTTGTTCACTGACAGATTACACTGGCAAACAACAAACTTGGTCTGCCCAAAGGGCTACACTAGCATATCAATATTTTTTTGGGGTCGCTGATTGCCAATCCGTGCTCCAAATAACCCAGTTGGCTCATATTTTTTCGAAAAACGCAAAAATAGACGTAAATTCGACAAGAACAGTGATTTTGTGTATATTTTTGCAAAAAATTTCTTCATACCCGGTGGTCTTAATCAGCATATCTATATGTTTCTGAGGTCACTGAATTCGAATCCGGTGTCCAAATAACCCACTTGGCTCATTTTTATCGAAAAATTCAAAAATAGACGTAAAATCGACCAAAACAGCGATTTTTCTTGAATATTTTAGCAAAAAAATGTCCTAATGCCCGGTGGTCTTAATCAGCATATCTGTATGTTTTTGGGTCACTGAATCCAAATCCGGGGTCCAAATAACCCAGCCGGCTAACATTTTTTCGAAATATGAGCCAACTGGGTTATGTGGACTTCGAATTCGGATTCAGCACCCCAAAAACATATAGACATATAGGACCACCGGACATGGTAAAATTTTCTTTGCAAATATATACAAGAAAAATCGCTGTTTTCGTCGATTTTACGATATTAGAAAAAATATGATCCAGCTGGGTTATTTGGACCCCCAGATTCAGATTCAGCGATCCCAAAAACACATAGATATGCTGATTAAGACCACCGGACATGAAAATATTTTTTGTGTGCAAAAATTTATACAAAAAATCGCGGTTTCGTCGATTTTACGTCTATTTTGGAGTTTTTCGAAAGAATATGAGCCAACTGGGTTACTTGGAGCACGGATTGGGATTCAGCGAACCCAAAAAAATATAGATATGCTGGTGTAATCCGCCGGGCAGACCACTTTTTTGTGTGCTGGTGTTATCGTTTTTTTAAAGAATTAAACTCCTTTCACTATTATTTATTTGGTTCCTTCGATTCTGCTAATTTTTGGCTTCAAAACTGTATAATGATTAATACTCTTAATTTTTATTTAAAATATATTTAGAGTATTTTTATGAAAAGCGTCATTGGGTACGAGAGTAATAGATTGTTGATTGGTTAGTCAGGCGTATAAAAGTAATTTTGTTGCATACCCAAATAAAATTATCTTGAGTTATATTGTTTATGGTAGCTGGTAGCAAGGCTCTTATGGCTGCATATTAAATAGGACACCGTTTGACAGGCTCGTAGCCAGAAGTTTTGTTCGGTTTAATTTGGTATGTAATACTTTCTCTACTTCTTTATCATTTATCAAATTAATGACTTCAAAAGTTTTCCTATTCACCTCGTACTGGGTTTCCCTACAACTATTATTCTATCTAAAATGTCAAAGTTTAAAAATAAAGTCCACTGCTAACTTTCCACTTTATTATGACCGTTAATTTAATAAACGATCGTATTGGTGGCCAAATATTTCACTTTTCTCATAGATACATATTTTAAATTGTCTACTCTGATTAGAGAATAAAACTTAGTTTCATTAAATAGATAAGAATGATTTGTTTCCAAAATACTTTAAGGAATTTCTAATTGTATCAAGTGATTTCAAGATATTTAAAGAAATTTTGAAATATTTTAAACGATTTAAAAAGAAATTAGGTGATTCAGAATAATTTCTAGACACTGCAAATAATTGTAAACAATTTTGTAGATATACACAGACTAATAGTCTATGGAATTTTTTATCGATATGAGAAGATTGTAAAGGATTTTGAAAAGGTTTTAACAATATTTTACAAATTGCAAACTATTTGCAAAAATGTTAGGAATTTTCGAAGTATTACAAACATTTCAAGGAATTTCACAGATTTTCTAATGATTTCAAGTGATTCCAGAATATTTCGAAGAATTTTAAAGAATCTTTTGAAATTTTCTAGTCTAAAAAAATAATTAAGATCATTTCAGAGACATTTTATTGATTTTCAAAAGTTTTTAATAGGTCTACAAATATTTCAAGAATATTACAAAACTTATAAAAATGTTTTAAGTAGGTTCAAATGTTTTAATTCAATTTTATGTTATTTCTGAATATTTCGAGGTGTTTCACAGGGCATTTCGAAGATTTTAAGGAATTTCATAGCTTTTCTAGGGATTGCAAAAGAGTTCAAAAGATTCCATTTAGACTCTAAGGAGTTCAAGTAACTTCAACCGTTTCCAAAACTTATGAGGCATTTCAAATGATTTAAAAAAAATGTTTCGAATTTCACGGTCCATACGAAAATGTCAATCATGATTTATTTATTTTTTGAATTCTTAAAGGAATTTAAAATGATTGTAAATGGGTTTCAGGGGGTTTCAGTGAAAGGTATGGGATTTCATGAGCTGTTAGAATTTTTAATACATTTTAATAAATTCGGAAAAGTTGAAAAGGTTATAAAATATTTCAATAGTGGTAAAACCCTTTTTTACACAAAGGCATTTTATGATAAACGAATATTCATTTATATTGTCTTTATACATTGTAAATTTTTTTTGGCAATTTTCCCTAGAATCATGGTTAGGGGCTATCCATATACCACGTGGACACTTTAAGGGGAGGGGGTATGGCAACATTTTACGCTTGTCCACGAGTGGTACCGGGGGGGGGGGCGGTCGGGCTAGAATCCGCGTGAACACATATTTCCCCAAGTCAGCGGGAAATATACTAAAATAAGACAAGGTATGCTGTAGGTATGCTTGAAATTTTATATTCTGCTCGCGCATCATTCTACGCTAACACACCTCTTCCTTAATTTATAAACTATTGAAAGCTAGCGGTTACACCATTAGAATTTAAAGTTATTTTTTATTATGTGACTACAGTTATTTATATTTATTTAACAATACTAAATATTTCCAAAGGTATGTTCAAAGATCTTAAATCGTTGTAAAAACTTTAAACAGAAAAAATATTTAGGTACGTTTAAAATAATATTTACTTACCATTTTCTTCCTTGAAATTTTCATTCCAGAGATTCTTTTTTAGGAGAACATGTAAAACTAACACTATATTCACGACTTTTTGTTTGAAATTCAAATCATGTTTAAGCTCACGTTCCCAAGCTAATCGGAATTTTTCAACCAATTCATCGCTCCTTTGGACTTCTTGCATTTTAAGACTAATAATGTCTATATTTTCATAAAATATCTCCACGTGGACAAAGTACAGGGGAACAGGGAGGTCGTAAAATGCCACAAATGTACTCGGTGGGGGGGGGAGGGGTTGTAACTGGGGGAAAATTGTCCACGTGGTGGATGGATGGCCCCTTACGAAAATTGCATTAAAATTTGGGAATTTTCACACCAAAAATTTTCCCAAGATATTTTAAGGAATATTTATTTCACCAAAATATTCGGGGAAATATTTTCGAAAAATTTAGGAAATTGACTTATCTGTTTTAGGAACCCCTCCCAAAGAAATGTTAAGGAATACTTGGTAGATATTTAATTTAATTAAGGGGAATTTCTCCCAAGATTAAAAGTGGTAAAAATCTCCATTTGTGTGTAATTCATGTCCACACGACTTTGGGGAAAGAACTTCAAAGTAGGTTCGAGAAAATACCCTACAAATTGTGGAAGTTTCCTAAAGAAATTTCGGATACAATTTTCTGTAATATAGTAAAAGAATAATAACAGTAATTCATGGGGGGGACATTCCAAAATTTCTTAGAGAAATGTATTTTTACCTCAAAATGAGGAATTATTTAGCCCTTTTCAGGTCACCGATCGCGAAAGCGATATTGTATGTATAACTTTGCGAACTCGCTGTAAAATTGCAGCCATAACCACGTCTCACGACCGTACGATATATATGGATTATGTATAGATTATATGTATAGATTATAGATACTAATTGATCCAGTTATTAATAATTTTTGAAAAAATATTTACCAACATGTCGCCCAATGCCAGAGAGAGAACGTAGGTGTTAGGAACATTTCTCATATTTGCATGGCGTAGAATTGTAAGTACCAAGATCCCATTTCCGGTGACACCGATGATAAGAATGAACGAGAAGACGGCCGGTAAAATGTAAGTCTCTGGTCTGGCACTATAAGGCATGTAAGCCTCTTCTGTGCAATTATCTTCATCGAGGGTGCAATTGAAGGCCATTGTTATGTTCTCCATTTTTACCAGTATTTTTTAGAACACCTTGAATATCTTCCCAACAGGAATCTTATGTTCCTCGCTTTAGGAATGGTCGTTATATTCTAATGATCATATTTTTTATATCCTACTTATGAATTTCCATAACAAGAGAATTGCTTGTTATCTACTTCTAAGCAAAACAAGTTTTGACATTACATTCAACATTTTTATTTTAGAAACTAGTTTGATATAGTTAAATTTCCATCGATTATATTAGGAAAAGATGCTAATTCAGGGGGAAAAACGTCAGAATCAAAAGAGTTGCAAGGATTAAATGATCATTCAAGTTATAACTCGAAATAAACTTGAAATTTTGTCAAGAAGATTATAATGATTTGATGAAGCACTATTTCATTCGAAACATTTTATTCGAGTACATTTTGCTCATCCCTTTGCAGCCACTCATGCTTGGTTATATTTCTATGGTGAATTAGGCCATATTAGTTTCAGAGAAGAACAATTTTCCAACTTAATATTTTCTTTTTAATTTTTTAAATAATGTTTGTTCTGTGTATTTCTATTCGAAACCGTAATTCAATTGGATGAGGTGCTTCTTTACTGCTTCTATCGTAATTAAATCTTCAGCATTCGGGATTCAGGAGTTTCAGAGCGTTAGCTCTGCTGAAGATAAACTTTGCGAACTGGAGAGTGTTTATGGAACTGTGAGGGTTTCTAGTACTTCCCGTGCTGCCACCTGAAATAAAAAATAAACAGATCTTGTAAAAATTTAATTCTATTTGGCTTCATTTTGGAAGTTCATTCCTATACTCTATATTTAAGAGAATATTAAGTATGGTAAATAATAATATACTTATTTTAAGTCGAGATTTTCGAAAGAAATCATGAATATTTTAATTTCAAAAGTCGATGTCGATGATTTTTTAAATTCATAAGAAAAAATAAATAAAAATATAAAATTAAAAAATGTAGTGGCAGTTCTTCTGAAAATGAAAGAAGTGGAATTTAAAAAAAACTCGACCATTTTTTTTCTTTACAGGGATATTGTGAACATGTTTTATATACAATAGATAAGCATTTTTTTCGGTCTGCTGCCCTTAAAAAATTGACTTGCTTACACTTCTATTTTTTACAGAATTTTCTTGCAACTAACATTCATCTAAGACTGGTCGCTATTATAGCTTTGCCTTCGTCTCCTCGCCTTGCCACGCCTCGCAAGCATGTCCTTACTCTCTCACCTTGCATCGCATTGCCAAGCTCTGCCTCCGTGGCTAATACCTAATACTGATCTACTATTTACAATATTTACATTTTCCTTATATAGACTTTCTTTACCATTTACAATATTTCCTTCTGCACTCCTCTTCCTCTTTACTTCTCTTCTTCGTCACCTTACCCAACACCCCCTTCACACATGTTACTGCCATTTTGTTCCCTCTTTTATGCATCGATATTTCCATGCTTATCGTACTCTTTTCTACCTCCTCAAACTCCGCGAATCAGTGCTCCACTCTTACATCCACCTTCCCGCGAAGTTCAAACATCTTCTTATCTCTAGAGAGCAAAAACCTATTAAAATCCTCCATGCAACGATATCATATCCTCGCTATCAGCTCCTTACCTATTTTCTCGCACAAATATTGCGCCCACCCTCTTGGCATAATCCACGCATAGTTCCTGTTAAACCTTGACTCAGTTATATTCTCCTCCCTTGCTGCCTTCTCTCTTTCCATGCCATTTTTCTTACCCATCACATATACCGTCCAGCCTTCTTTCATCGTGCATCCTTCTCACTTCATCCATCTGCAGTACATTTGTTCTAAATTACTTTTCCTTTCCACATTCATCTTTGCACTACTACTCCTGTTCTTCTTCTCTCACCAACACTCCCTAAAATAAGGCACTCATCACTAGAGACTTAAACAATTTTATTCTCCTTCCAAACTCATTTGCGAACAAATTCTTTTCCAGCCCACAAACCTCCTGTACCGCCTTACTCTTCCACTTTCACTCACCTCCCTTATCCTCTCCACCTTCTTTCTTGAACACCATTACCTTGGACTTTTCCGCATTCAAGTCTGACCTATTTTTCTCCAGGTATCTTCTAAACTTTTTCATCATCTCCTTTGAAGTCTTCTTGCTCTTTACGAGCAGCACTATGTCATCTGCATACGCGAGTGACTACATCCTGACCACTCCTACCACTCCGGCCACCAGCTTATTTTCTATTCCTGCGATTAAAATCGCAAAAAGCCTTGGGTAACCGGACACCTTTGCATTAACCCCCCATCCATCCAGAAATCCTCCAAAATTCCCTCACCCTTCTTTCACTCTATCTATCGTTTCTTCATATTCCTCCCTTACCCTCTCGATTGGGTCTCTATCTAATCTTCTCTTCTCCATCGCATCCCACAATCTCCCCTCATCCACCGAAGGGAACAAGCCTTTAAGATCTACAAAAAAAGCACACACTTTTTGAACCCTTTTTCGCTAATTCTCTTTCTACCACGTGCTGAAAGACGTAAATATTGTCGATAATGCTCCTTTTCTCCCCAAAGCCCGCCTGTGTCTTCGGCAATATTTCTTTCCCCTTGACATCTTTCCCATTTTTTACAATGGTACGATCCACCCCTCCCTCTACCCTTTTGAGAATCCCTTCCTCCCAATATTTTTTTCACTCTCTTCTTTAGCCTCTCTCTTGACACTTATGGGATCAGCAGTCACGCTACGTTATTTTATATCTTTTAAACTTCCTTATCTGCTTCTCCATTTGCTTGTCATGCAGCTCCTTTCTATCTAACTCTCTCGTTCTTCTAATCCTCGCATCTCTCTTCCGCGAATCTGAGCCCTGAAATGATACCCAAAAAAATTCCTCCATTTTTCACTTCTTATATTTTTACTTATACTCACCCTACGTTTCCTAAACCTATTTATCATCTGCCACTATTCCCCTTCTGTCTCATCACTTTTCAACTCCTCTTCCCGACCTTCCTACTTTTCCTGCTGATTCTTCTTACACGCCAACCTAAACTTATGCCTAATTTCTACTCCTTCCTTTCCGCAGTTTCTTCTTTCCACTTATTGTACTTCTTTTTCAACTTTATTTTCATCTTTTTACATTTTTTATCTCACCACGACTTCACCATTCCTTTCTTCTTATTTCTAAATACATTCTTTTGCACACACCCTTTCACTTTCTCTTTTAGATCCTCCCATATTTCTTTCACCGTACCTTTCCCAATTGCTCCTGATACTTTTCTATCTCCTCCCTCGTCTAGGTCACGCTCTACCCTATCGACCCTTCTTCCCCATCTTGCCTTACGCCACACTCTCCTTGAATATGTTATATACAATTTTATCGTATGATTTACATTTAATCAGTTACGTGAAGTCAAGAACGCTTTAAATTTGTATAATTCTCAAAATTGCATGAAAAAATATTGTCTAGTATATTCTTATAGCCGAAATTTTTGTAAATGCTAAATTAATAAATACTTTTCATAAAATCCAATACGGGTTGAGTTTTAAATGTTATAGTACATATTGTAATGGGTCAGAATAATAACTTGTAAACATGTACTTTTTATTTTTTCTGAAATATACTGCAGGACTTCTTTATTATACAAGACCTTTACCGGATTACCAAAAAGACTGTCTTCCCCATACAAGAGAAGAATTGGCAACGGGCCCCTGCTTATATGAGTTTAGGAGTGAGGAGGATATAATATACTTTAACATTTTTGTTACAATCTCCTTCTTAGATTAGGTTGAGTCTCTCAAGTAGGGGCGATAGTATAATGAGCTGTTGGAGATGCGATGAACCAGGTTTGCGTTCTTTTGTCCCTAGTGACCTTGTCTATTGCATTTTCGATGTCATCGACTGATTGCTTTACATTATTTGAATTCAACAGCCTAATTTTCTGTATCAATGTTATTTGCCTGTCTTTTGTCAAATCCCTTTGCTTGTAGTATACAGTAGTCATAGATTTTCGATGAGTACGTATGTAGTGTGCTCCTGTCCAATCCACAGCTATTCGTGGTCTGAGATTATGGCAAGGAAAACCGAACCAACTTGTTTAGGAATAAGCATTTGGTGCTTCATTTCATAGATTTGTGTTTCTGAGATAGGAGCGTGAATGGAACAAACAAATTGATTTTTTGTGGTAGGCACGTTGGATATCGAGACGTCGACGATATGCTGGAGGTTTGTATGTTTTAAAGACTTAGTGTATTTGAGCTTGAATTTTTCTTCGAATAATTTCATCGCAAGTATCAGAATTGCTGATGTTCGGAGCTGAAGATCAACTATTCCAACTATAATAGTTGATTGAGACGATAATTATTTTCTTAACTGTGTAGTTTAAATGTCTTGAAATTGGTATAGGCTAAAGTTAACTATACTTTTATGATCTTAGTTTGGTTAGAAATACTTTGTGACATGATTTATTTGTCATTTAACAGTTTATCTAGCTCTTCTTCAATATATTTCATATTGTTTTCACTTAGAGTATCAAAGAGTTTTTTTCGATACGTCGCCTATGAATTTCAAAACTTTATTTTACCTCGCGTTTTGTCCAGAAGTTGGTTTAAAAGATTTCTCTGATTGTTTAAACACTGGATTCTTGATTTTATTAAGTTCAGCTTAAATTGTTATAAACAGGCATTACATTGATATTACGCGATTATGAAAACGTTTTGCAGTCACTCATACGAGGGTGGATCAAACATAAACCGGAATTTTACAAATACTTTTCTTAGCCAATCGCAAGCACTCTCACAGTGTAGGTTCTTGTAATGTAGTGTATTAGGAGTGGGTAAAACGCTTGGTGAGCTGTTTGACTCAGTCAATTCGTCAGTACAGCTATGAGTGAGCAACAGGTTCCAGCGTCCGTTGCACAACGGGTTATAATAAAGTTTTTTACTAAAGAAGGCGTTAAACCGTGCGAAATTTTGACTCGATTGAAGGAAAAGTATGGGGATGATACTCTGTCTAAAACTCAAGTGTTTGATTGAGCCAAAAAGTTTAAGAGTGGACGAGAAAGTTTGGAAAATGTGAGTCATAATCGACGTCCAAGATCAAGTGTCTCTGGCGATAACATTGGTGCAGTTCGTGACCTTATTGAAAGTGACAGGCGGTTCACTATTC
>NC_046666.1:75617634-75621635 GCF_010883055.1 Belonocnema kinseyi | reverse complement strand
CAGTTGTGGTGTCCTATAGCTTCATCTCCGAATTGTCTCCTAAAATAGTCTCTGAAAGCCTCTAGTATTCCATCTGCATCATATACCATTTCCCCCCTACTAATATTTTTATGATTATCCGCAAGCCATGGTTGAAAAATCTCTTAAATTTTATTTCAGCAAATAGTATTGTAAAGTTAATAATAAGTAAATGGTTGAATTTATTGATTAGAATCTTCTTATTAAATATTTGCTGAATTAGATTTAACAATTTTAATTTCGTGAACGAATATCACAGAAAATAAAAAAATAAAAGAGATGATATAGAAAGCTTCTTTGATTGTATGTGTAAAAACGTACCACTTTATGGTATTTTAGGAGATATTTGTATTTTTCTGAAGGAAGGATTTTTGAAATGGGAACCGAAAATGTAGTACCTTTCATATTGAATGACATGTAAGAGGCTGAGCTACGAGAATTTGTTTTTTTTCATGTCTACTAAAAATTACGTGTAATTTAATTTATTTACTGGCTGTTTTAACCAGTGATACACAACAATTAAACATTTTCCTTTATTTGCGCATCCTTTTTTGTGCGCTTAAATTCTGGTGCAGCTTGTCGAGACCTGAGATTCACTAAAAAGAAGCAATCTTCAAAATACTAATAGTTTTCCACTTTTCTCTGAAATTTTTGAAAATATGCTGCTATGATTTTTTTTTTGCTCAAAATGATCGTCAGACATGCCAGAAGTTTAAAACCCGGGAGGGGCTTACATTGGAAATGTTCGATTAATCAAGAAGAAGATATTGCTTTAAACCTTGTTCATGTAAAATAACTTTAATAAAAAAACATTTCTGAGAATAAATAAGAAACAAGTTTATAAAAGAGGTACACACAATAGACTCCAATGCTCCGTATAAAAATAAACTGTACAGGAAGCCTATAGTTCTGAATCTGAATAAATATGTCGTTTACGAAAAGTTCTAAAATTTTCCTTCAATATTCACTTGAGAGTCTTCCCGGAAAATAGAAAAAATATTAATAAATGGAATATCAACATCTTGGAAAAATACTGAAGAAACACTTTTATAAACGTTTCGTTACTAGTTATAATTATTCCGAAACATTATTCAAATAAAGAATTTTTTACAAAAATGTGATACAACTTTATGAATTTAGACACATGTAAGTAGATTGCACTATATATTCTGCTTTAATAAATCTGAATCATTCCTGTGACAAACATCAGGTAGAATATTACATTTTTAACTTTTCTAAAATATTTATTATTAGCAATAACAAACTGAAGTTTCTAAAATATTTTCTGCTAGAATATCAATGTTTAGCTTTTTATTATATGATTTAGTAGAATAATTTCAAAGTATGCTGGTTTAGGCCTCCAATTTAATTTAAATAAAATATGGTATAATTCACCTAACATTTCACTTTGATCAAGTTCTTTGACTTTATAGATAAATTATTTATCTTTACATCATTCTGGAATCTGAAAATAAAAGAAATGTTAAGCGTCTTATGCTTTAGGTCGATATTTTAGATTCTACAGTCTGTTCAAATTAAGGAATCGCGATTATTCATAAACAATGAAAGATACTTAGTTTCTCTTTTTTTTAATTAAAGCTCACTAAAAGAGCTACGGTAAGAATATTTGTTACTTTCAATATCGCTCAAACTTTCGTAGAGAGCACACGTAAATCGAAATGTTTGTTGCATACGCGAAAATGTTTGAAGCTGTCTTCTAGTGCGTTAGGTCCAAAAATGAAGCAAGCTGCATGTGCAAAATACATTAAAAAGTCAAAAAAAGTTTGTGTAACAGTCGGTGCAACGTTTTAAAATCACAAAAAGTGTCGATGATTTCCCTGAAAAAGCGCAGTTCTCGAGCAACGACGCCGAAGGGAAAAAAAATCATCGTACAGTTGTTTACGCGTATCCCCGCTCTAACATTGCGTCAAGATAAGAATTTGCTAGCTAAAACGGGGATAGAAATCAACATAAACACTACCTTTAATTGAAAAAAAAAGAAAATATTGTTATAGCATTTTTAAAATTTTTTAAGTCAACCGAAAATCAAAATTTTAAGCCAAAAAAACGCACGATATGAAAAAAAGGCAAGAAAAGAAAAACATTGCTTTTTGAAAGCCCTACGAGATTATCATAACAAATTTTTTGATTTTTCTGGAAAATCGAAAATTCAAATTTTGATTGCACAAAACATAATGAAAAATAAAAAATTCCACTTTGTGGTCAAACTATGTAGGATACGAAAAAGATGAATTAACCAAAATTGTTATTACAAATAACAATTGTAACAGGTTCGTAACAGGTGCGTCTAATTATGTATTAGGAGGAGTACTATTCCAGACCGGTCACCTTTGTTCTAATTATCAAGAACATTGAACAAATCCGAAATCAGTTGTACTTCAACAGCAAAGAAACTGTTGGCTATAGTTTTGACATGCAAAAGATTCAAACAATATTTATTGGGAAGAAAGTTCACAATATAAACAGATCATCAAGCATCAATAGGCTTATACAACGTAAAGGATGCCTATTTACGATTGATACAATGGAGATCACGTTTGGCGGAATATCAATACACCATTGAACATTTGAAAGGAAAGGAGAATAATGCTGCGGACTTCCCTGTAGACTATTCCCTATTCAAGAAAACCACGTTATACAAAAGTCGCCTCCGAAATTTGGTTTTTAGGATAAATCCGAGGTAGTAGGATTCGAAATGTCGATGGAAAGAGAAGAGTCAACAGCCTCAGATATAGCTAATGCTTCTAACAATCGTCCTCAGCGACCCATGGATGCAAACTAACTTAACTTGGATGAAGAAGCAATAACGGATGGTAGAGAAAACTTGTTACGATAATACCAAAAATTGATCACTAGCAGAACGATTAGTAGCGAAAATGCCAAACCTAACGTCGGAGCAAATCTCTGGCGCACTATATCCAAGGTAAGGAAAGGAAATAAGGATAAGTCATTATATAAAATACCTTCATTTAACGAGGCAAAAAGCAAAGGAAGAGATTATAAGGAAATCACATTGATCTATTAAAGTACAATTTTTTGGTGAACACCAATAAATCATTGGAAGAATATGAAACGAGAAATCATCTACGACATCAAGTGATGTCCCGTTTCTCAACTACAGAAAACCGTTAGAATTAAAATACAATGTCCAGCAAATTATTCCAGACTCGCCTGTCAACCCCGGCGAAAAAATAGGCATGGACTTTTTAGGAACCTTAACCTTGCCACTTTCAGGGAACGAGTATATTCCCAGCATTCAATATATGCTCACAAAGTACTAAATCGTGATACCTTTTAAGAATGCGGCATTAGAAAGCATGTACACTATCTCAAAAAGGCAAGGAAGAAAATCAAAATACCAAAAATTAAATACAAGAAGTTGAAATATTAAAAAATCTCTATACCAAAAGATATCTTCTAGCTCAGGGATCTGGTCAAGTTTATTAGTACCAATCAGAGAACATACTTTGTATCTCCTGGAAAGGTCCAGCAGTAATTACAAAAAAAACAGGGAAACAATAATTACATTATCTTGCTTAACGAAAAACTAACTAGATTACGTGCAGATCAACTGATGCCCTATCACCAATGATATTTCAGAGGATGGCTCTAATCTTATTATGAGTATTGAAAATTTTCTCGCCTCAGGTCATTACAACTGACTTAACAGGTATAACTATATACTCGGAAGAATTAAGGCAGGCTCAACTGTATTAAGATACCTGGAATATTATACTTGGAGTAAAGGCAGACAAACTAGATGAGTGATACGAGGGTAAATCAAATATTAACCGGAATTCTTTTTCAATATTTATTTATTTATAAAACAATACAAAAATACTATTGATTATTTTTCTTCCTAGTCTCCTTCACGTTCTACACATTTTTTCCAGCGGTTTGGAAGCTTGTTAATTCCTTGCTCGTAGAAACTTTGAGGTCGAGTCATCAACCAATTGCGCACG
>NC_046666.1:75604741-75617534 GCF_010883055.1 Belonocnema kinseyi | reverse complement strand
GGATCAATCTGAAAAATCTCTATCCCATCCACACACTACTCCTTTCCCCTGCCGAGTGAGTCACGCCTACCCCGAAAGGGGAATGGCTTAATGGTGTAATAAAATAATAATAATAATAGTTTGTGTCAACCTGCCAAATTTATGTTCTTTTAGAAGTGAGCAGCCTACCGAAAATACCGCATGTATGTTTATTTGGGTGATCTTTATCTACACGAAATTAGTCAACTTTTTTATGTATATAAAGATATATTTTTTTAATTAAAAAATGCCTTTGAGTTAATTAAAGTACCAAATTATTTGAACTAATTTAGTAATTTTATTTTATCTGAAAATAATGTCTCTTTACTTTTTTCTAAGAGTTTAAAATGGCAAATTTCATTTCATGGTTCTCCATTGATATGCATATCAGACAATAAAGTTGCAAATGGACGCAGTAAAACCAATTTTGATAAATAGCAGGAAGAGGATTCAATCAAAAGTTTTGCCCGTAAGCACCTAAGGATTAATGTATGCTTTATGATAACAGCAGCACAGAAAAACGCTGGTATTAAATTTGTTGCAGCTCAAATTTCATTGGTCTCCCAATGAGCATTTGAAACAATTTTCAAGTCTCAAATGTATTCCTCTGAACGTAGGTGTACATCTGGGCATCTAGGGTAAAGTATCATTTGGAGACTAAATTTTGGCTCAATGCTGAGAGTTGTGGAGTGCTGAACCGCGCTGTCAGCCACCTGAACACCTGCCAAAGCAACTATTCGCTTTGCGACATTAAACTAAATAATTATTAATAAGAAAACTAACTGGAATAATATTTACCTAATTTTCAACTTTCTTTTATTTAACAGTGCATACTAGTCACTTAGAATAAAATGATTACTTCCTAACGCAACTTCCAAATGTTAGGTTAGTCAAGGCCGTCGATATTTAAACTGCAGCCGGGATGTGGTAGAAAAAGTCATGACCGTCTGCATATACAATTAGGTATTTTCACTTCAACGACCAGCTAACTTCACTTTTTTGAACACAGAAAATCTAGAGGAAATTTCTTTGAATAAACAGGCATCAATTAAGGTGCAGACGGTCACAACTTAGTTTTTACATCCCGGCTTTGGTTGTTGGGTAATTATTATTATAACTTACCTGCTTATCAACATCTATTTCACCCAAATAACGGCCGACAAAGTCATCTTGACAGGAGACTGACAGTCTATAGACGACACTTCACGTTGTACTGAATGAGAAAAAACAGTGTCTAAATGATGCTTTTCCCCTAGATTCTCCGAATGAACCTGCGTAGCTCAAATTTGTTGCAACTCACTTGAACACTGATTTCGGTGTACAATGGAGGATCGGCGATTTTCTGTGAGAGGGTTAGTATAGTAGGGTCATGATGGAAACATCAGTTAATCTCCGTATGCAGTCAATAATAGTTCTAATTAAAAAAAACACCACCTTTTGCAGCCAACGCTTCTTAAACGTAGCTATAACGACGCATTCAATGTATTTCTTCTGACGAAATAAGTGAAAAGTTTTAAATAATTGATTGTATTGCTAAAATTATTATGTGCTAAGCTGAATGGCATTATTAGTAAAAGGCTGTAAAAGGCAATGTATTAGAATATTCAAGTATTTAATTACGTCAACAAAAAATTTGCAAATATAGTTTATCACTATTAATATGCTGGTTGGAAAATGAATAAAAATACTTTTTAAGAGATAAAAATAAAATATTTAATCGTACTGGATTTACATGATATTTTATTAATTATTTATATGAATACATTTTAATAACGTACCAATTTCAAAGCATGATTTCTTAAATACTTAAGTTTATATTTTGCTACATTTAGTTCTTCTTCTTCTTGAGTGGAAGCTTCTAATGTTGTCCCCTAAGGGTTTACATTTTTCTTACACCTTCTCTATTCCTTTACACACCCTCCACACACTTACTTGGTGGTGGAAGGGGGACCTACAGTTTAAGGTGGGTTCCGAACCACCAAGAGCAACAGCCTTAAGTACTTAGAGAAAACCTTTTTCTCTAGAGGTACCGGTCCCACGACTCTCCGGAGATGAACAACTTCCTTGCTAGGCTAGTGTTCACCGCATGGGCCACCGAGACTCTTCCAGAGTGCGAGGCGGGAATCGAACCCGCAAGCCGAAGGAGTGGATACAAAGCCTACGCTTTAGCCCCCACGACCATCGTCCCACTTTTTGCTACATTACTTAGGAATATAATAATTTATATTTATCAATAAAATTTCTTAATAATCATAAGATGAAAGATCTTATTGTTCATTCATTTAGCGTCATACATTAGAAAAAAATCCTAACTGCTTTGACTTTTAATCATGCAAATAAATACAACTTATTTTAGTTTGTATTTTTTATTGAGGTATGTCTTTTATCAGATAATTTTTTATCTATTCAAGATGTAATCGTAGATATTTATATGTGACGTGTCTGAAAATGGTGTTTACTCTTTATACACAATTCACTAAGATATGCGACTGTTGAAAGAATGACACTAAAACCCAGAGTATTAAAACATTGTAATAAATTGAAAACCAAAGTATATAACTCATTAAAAGTACACATTTTGTAACGTCTTGATGCGGTTTTCTATCTCAATTTGGTACTTCGGAATTATGTGTGGAATAATTTAATAAGTTTTAAAAATAAACCATTTCCAATTTAATTCTTATTTTTGCGCAAAAGGAATTCTTTCCTTTTTAATTGAAAGGCCCATTTTATAAAAAACAAGAGTTCAATGAATTATTAAAAAAAAAGATAGAAAATACAGTTTGGAGTTCAAGATCGACTTTATAAATATGAAACTTGTAGAATAATTTCACTTTATTTTGAAAAGGAATAAGACTATAAAAAATAAGCACGAAGAGCAGATAAATGACCACGAAAAAACACAAGATATGTTTCATATACAGAAAACCTAAATTTCCATGAACTAGTAATTTATTTTCGTTATTTGACAATGGAACATTTCTTGGGTCATTAAACGCATGTCGGATGCGTAATTTTCATGATAATTCAAATAATGTGAGTTTGGCACTAGAGTCAAGCTGGCAACGTGTGAGGTATCCTTTTAGAGCCAAAACCACTGACTATTAATAAAAACGTATGATTTAATGTCTAGTAGAATAAAAATTCTTGTGACGTATCAGAAAATACATTACGAAGATCAGAAGCAAAATGGCAATAAGCAATGTTCATATAAATTGAATTTCAATGCGAGCTTTACATCTTAATGATATAAACAAGTTTTGCCATCGTCACTGAATAGAAAATTAATTATTTTGAATTGAAATTTGATTTTGTGTGCTTTGTATTAAATATGTAAATTCATTATATTTCCCAGATTTGTTAAAAGTTTTTCATTTTTATTAGATTACTAATTAATAAATAATTAAAGAACATAATTTGGCTAACCAAAATTTTGTGAAATTTTTGTTACATGAGTGTGGTAGCCTTGAGACTTTGAGCTAGCGCAGACTGCTAGCGATCCGCGAGTTTTCTCAATTTGAAATTTGTAAATTATAATTTTCAAACTAAAAGCCCTGAAATGACTTCAATTCAAAAGTGCCTGCACCTTCCAATTTTTTCTGTTTACATTTATGGAATTTCTGACAATAAACTTAGAGTGGAACGTTACTGGCTCAAAATTTAAATTTTAACATTCAAAAAAGGGCTGTGGTGCTGAAATGTCTTGCAAGAACTAAGTCTTTTTAATATTTTAGAAAAAGTGCGAAAAATTGGATGAAAGCATATAAAATTCGCTGCGAAACTCAAAACAAAATCGAATTTTCTACCTGTAGAAGTTTTGGACTTATGGCCCTCAGAAGTTGTTTTTAAGGGAATAATTTGTTTGGAAAAATACAAAATTCCT
Organism: Belonocnema kinseyi; assembly: GCF_010883055.1. NCBI lineage: Eukaryota > Metazoa > Arthropoda > Insecta > Hymenoptera > Cynipidae > Belonocnema > Belonocnema kinseyi. The sequence continues at coordinate 75,613,633 of NC_046666.1, read as the reverse complement.
CTTTTTGTGAAATATCTATTTTCGTGAGAAACGTTGGTGAAAGTAGACACTAAATTAATCAAAGTAGATATAAAAGGCCTAGCTCTAATATCACCGAAATTATGGAATTCAACAACTGACCCTTCCTCTAAAATTTTGTTAAACATCAATTAGTTTATCAAAGGGGAGGATGACTTGAATATAAACAGCTCGCCAAAATCTGAAAAAAATTATCGTCCTCTAGAAATATATAAAAATGAATGAGCAAAGAATATGGTGGTTCATTTTATGATTTGTAATAAATTATAGTAATTGCTATATGTATGTATTTCTAGAAAATTGCACCCGTTCCTGGCGATATCAAAGTCACGTTTCAGCTGTAACCACGTCCCACGACGGTTAGATAGTTATACATAGATAAATATAAGGATCCCAATTACAGTATTTTCACCTTTAAATTCAATTTCACCATGATTTATCTAAAAAAAAATTGGCGTAGAAGTAAGCGTACAATAATTTTAGTAATAAAATTAATCAATCAAAGCTTTTGACCTTTTTCTTAGAAGAAAATTATGCAGATCGAATATGTCTTTAGCTACTTGTGAGTAACGTTGGTTGAATAAGGCGGTTAGTTTAGTTATAATCGATGATTTCCTACAACCGGAGATTAACTGATGTTTCTATGATGACCCTACTATACTAACCCTCTGTAGTTATGATAAAGTATACATTAGTCATTAGGTGCCCAGAGGGAACAATTTTGCTTGAATCATCTTCCTGTTATTTATCACAATCCGTTTTACTGTCAATTTTCAACTATATTTTCTTGCATAATAATGGAGAACTATAGTAAGGAATGTTTATTATTAGACTCAGAAGAAAAAGATATTCTAACAGGATAAAATAAAATTACAGAATTAATTCAGTTAATTTAGTACTTTAATTAATGCAAAGCAATTCCTACTTTAAAAAAATATGTTTATATAAATAAAAATGGTGGTCTAGTTTCGTATAGATAAAGATCATCCAAGTTATATAAAGATACGTTATTGGAGATTTAATGCTCACTTCTGAAAGGACATAAATTTTCCAGGTGGACACGAGCAATATACGTGATAATATTTTTATGATTATACTCACGCTATGGCTGAAAATACTAAGATTTTATCTCAGTAAATTATATCGTAAAATTGATAATAAATTAAAAGTTGGATTTATTAATTAACATCTTTTTATTAAATATTTGCTAATAAAAATTAACCAATTTTGGTTTCGCGAGCGAATTTTATGGAATATTAAAAAATACAAGAGATTACATACCAATCTTGTTTGGATATTATACGAGTCATTCCAACAGAAAAGGCACCACTTTGTCGATCGTAGTTTCAGAAATATTTGCGTGTTCATAAGCAGAAGGTATTTGAAATTCCAGCCAAAAGATTGGTAGCTTTCTCATGGAATAAAACATAAGTTTTTGACAGTAAAATGGGATATGAATATTTTTTTATAAGAATGGAAAAAAATGTTCTAGGATAAAAACAGAGCGAAAGTAATTCAGATTAAAAATGGAATAAAATCGTTTAACGGTAAGAACGGAATAAAACTTTTTCAGCGTAGCATATTTTATGAAGGCTCACAAATACAGTCCAGCCTCTAAAGAGGACGCCTCTCAATGGGGTACCTTCTCCTCAACTGCGCTCGAATGTTACCCCTAATGAGTCAACTTCGCGTTGACCGACGGAGATTTCAAAGCATTGCCTCTCAATAAAGCGCTCGTACAATGGAAAAAATCTGCCTATGCATTCTACTTATGTACATTTTTATTGCACATCGTAGTCAGCATTTATTAAAAATAATTATATTCTGCTATTATAAAATCATATGTATATAAATTAAGACGGATGGATAATATCGGTTATACAATTATTTTTTCGAATTGAGAAAATTATGTTTTCCACTAAAAAAATTCATATTAGTATATACATAGTTTGACAATCAGATTTATCATTGTAATCCGAAGGACAAATTTTTATTCAAAAAACTGAAGGCATATGTGTTTTTTCCTTTTTAGTTAAGGAAATGAATCTTCAGACATGCAATTGTTATGTTGTATGCCGTATACTTTATGTATATTATGGTGGTCCAAAAAACGCCTTTTGAGCTACAGGGAACCTCACCCCCCCACCAAGTTTCTATATCCGAAGAATGAAAATCCGTAATTTTTATTTTCGAAATTTAAATATTCACATGTGCCACCGGACACTTCAAAATCTCATTTAATTAAAGTGGAAAACTGTAGGATTTTCGAAAAATGAAAATCATACTTCAGGGTTTCATCGAAACATGTCAAGTTTTTAGGATTTGAAGATAAGTGTCCACGAAATAAGACCATACTAATAACTTTTATTTCGAACTCGCCCTTAGACCCCCCCTCCCCCTACATCGCCCGAAATATGACCCAAAAATAAAAAAAAACTATCTTATTACGTATTATTGTTAATTTTCTGTAATTTCTGCCATGTGTAAAATATAAATACTGTGAAACTCTTTTATAGCCCTGATTTCGGGACTGACGGTGGGTGGCAACGAACTCATTATACCTTGCTCCGCTTTTGTTTGTTCACGTTTGACTACTCGCCTGAGTGACAATCGCAGACCCCGCACACCCCGCGCAGCCCTGTTACACCAACATGTGGCGCGGCGTCAATTCTCGGAAAGGCTATTTTACAGTACTACAGTTTTTCAAAAATATTATGTCATTATTTAAACAATTAATTCATGTTTTTTAATATATAAATATTTCTTCAAATTATTAACAAATTTATATTTTTTTCAAACAAATTTTATTTGCTCCAGAAGTATTCTTTTGAAAACTTTTAAAAAATAATATAAAATGGAATACATACAATTATTTTTCTGACTGTATAGGGTATAGAAAGAATATATTAACCAATTTTTTATACAAATTAAATTTTTTTGAACGAATATTTTTTCCAAACATATTAAAAAAATCGTATATTGTAAACTAAACATAATATTGAATGATTATGACTAGTAAATTATGCTAAAAGCTTTATGTCATTGTTTATAGAATTAATTATTGTTGTTTTTCCAATTTCCTTCAAATTTAATATGGATGGATATCGAAATCATTTAATGTTATGTTAAATTTAAACATTACATTTTAAAAATATTTTTTAAAAATTGTTCAAAAAAATTATATTTGTTAACAAAATTAAAAAACGGTTAATATATTCTTTCTATACACTATATAGTTAAAACAATAATTGTACGTATCCCATTTCATACTATTTTTTTAAAGTTACAAAAAAAACTGCTTTAGCAAATTAAAGTTTATTTAACAAATATAAATTTGTTAAATATTAGAAGAAATATACCAAAATTATGTGATTATTCAACAACAAGGAGCATAGGATACCAATTTAAGAAAAAAGTGGATATTTTTTGTATCGTTATGTTAATAGATTTCCATCTTATGTTTAATTGCCTGCAGATACTAAGTTGCTCTTTATGTAAAATTGATATTCTATATTCGCTATGCAGAACATCGTCGCTAGGTTTGTAGAATACAGATTATACTCTGTTTGTAAATTAATTCCACAAGATGGTTTTGATAATTAAAAACAAAATAAAGTAATTTACGGTTCATTAAAATTGTTGTGCCCTTCAGGCAATTAAGATTTCAGATTAAGCTTATAAAGTATAGATACTATACAATATACTGAGTTGAGTAAATAAATACAATTTTTATACCATCATATTGTGCGTATGAACACTAAATCCCATGTTGTCAAAATTTTGATACAAAAGTTGATCAAAGTGTTGCAGAATGGAAATAAAATAATTAAGATCTATGTAGGAATATTTGAAGTTCTTTGGCAGATATTCGTATCATAATTTAACGCGCCCAGAAAGAAAGTGTTCAGAAAATTGAAAGTTGAAGTAGGTATACAATACGTATGTAAAATGTTTTCAAAAAATGAGCAATGTTTTACCGTTTAGCATATTTGATTAATTCCGTGTTTTAAGTACCCGTATACCCACCATTTTCGAGCTTGATGCCCGACATCTTTCAGAACATATCTTCGTGTCTCTGGTCGTCGTTGAAATGTACGAGTATGAAATAGGATTTTTATTGTATCAAATATATAGAAGCAATCTGTACATTGCAGACGCTGTGGTAAGATTTATGATTCCTGCACTGGACTAGCATATTTTCTCATGCCAATTGCATTTAGCTTTTCATGTACTTTTATGTACAGTAGAATAGCATACAGTAGAATGTTGCAGTAGAATAAGATATTTATTGATAAAAGATGTTCAATAAATAAAACATCTTTTTAACATTCTAATTATTCAGAACATTATCTACAAACCTCTTTATTGTTCTAGAATTACTTTTGTTCAAATTTTTTATTGTAGTAAAAATACGATTTTTCTCGAAAGTTACGATGCTAGTCACATTGTGCGGTGACTTAAACTATTTCTGTGACCAATCACGGCCGTGTATTCCTATCCCCACGGGATCTCAAAAGGGTATATATTATTAAAATATATTATTTTTGTGGCTAATCATATTTTTGTGGTCTCCAAATCTTTCCAAATCAGAAATTCCGCAATATGACTTGCCCCATTGTCAAAAATGTGACTTGTTGCAATGTGACTAGCAGGGGCACAATGAACCGTGCAGAAATGGAGACTTGGTTTTGGTAGGGTGCTAGTTATTATGCCCTAAATTTATTGGGGCGCTGAACGGGAATTCTGGAAAGGACCCGACAAGAACGTCACGCTCTGTAGAATATGCACTAGCCTTGACTCTCTCACCAGATTCGAGCGAGGGTGCCTTTTTATTGCCCGACTAAACAGTAAGGTCCTGTCTAGATCCTTCCTCTATTACCCTATTAATTTCTAATTTGATTATAGGTTATGTGGTGACGTGTTACGGTTTACGAGATTTCGCAATAATTACAATTAAAGTTCTTCCCGGGTAGAAATTATAACATGTTTTTTAAGAGGTCCTGTCTCTGAAAAATTCTGAAGGGTGATGCTATGGTTGCAATAGTAAACAAGTTTAACTAAAACATTGCCATAAGGGATCGTCCATATATTACGTAAGACATTTTTCTTTTGTTTATATCGCTGTGTCCTTTTCAACTTGATAAAAATATTATTTTCGTCTTTATTCAAACAACAGAAAAACGTCTTACGTAATATATGGACAATCCCTAATCTATAACCAGAAATTTTTTATTCACGGAAGGAAAATGTTAATCCAGATTTAAAATATATTTTTTTGCAAAAATTAAATCTAAACATTTTAACATCTTTCTGTAGCCTCTGACAAACACCCCCCTTCTCGTATTTTTATTGACATTAAATTCTTAACTATACTTCGCACGTTATTCTAAAACTAAATTAATTTTAGAATTAGACTATAGAAGACTTATTATTTATAACTAAAGAAGTACGCAGTTTATTAAAATATCCGCAAGCACCGAGAATCGAACGCACGAACCGCACGCTTAAAAGTCGAACGCCCAAGAGAAGTTTCTTGAAACTTGATTTGTTAAATATTATTTTTAAACGTACTTAGATGATGATTTGAAATTAAATCAATATTTAAGAAAAATTCTTTTCAAGTTTTTAAGGCACCAAATGTTTTAAATATTATCAGAAAAAATGAAAATTTGAAAAGTTTGAATCTCGGTAATTTTTCAAAGTTTTTCTTTTTTTAAATTTAAGTATAATTAAGCATAATAACATTAAATTACTTTTTGCGTTGATATGGACACATTACTGCTTGTGTACCCGTCAGGGTTTGAACTTACTGTATAAATAAATACTCCTATGATTATAATTTATTAAAAATTCCATTTTTATAGACATTGACAAATTTAGGAAAATACCTTTCGTATTTGAGTGGTGCCTGTCTGAATTCTAAGTTAGGACCTCTCTAAAATTCCCTGTAATTGTCTAGAAAACAAAGAGAGGTAACCCTACCAACCCCTGACAAGAGCCTGTATAACATTTTCTGGTCATGTTACCCTTTATAGCACCCGACCAGTTCCCTGTTTGAAGTAGGGAATATTAGGACATTTTCTAGACGGGGAGAGGAATCGGAAATTTACCCGGTTTTTTAATTTATCATTGTGAGATTTATTATTTCAACAAATAGAACGTCAAATTTTGACATTTTACAAACATTATTTTTCCCCAAAGAAAAGATTTAAAAGAAGTCTCTATTTATTATAACTATTGCTCAACTGCAACAAAAAACTTTCCCTTTATTGAAAATGCCCAAATATATCATTAGAGTATTATTAGGAGTTGAAAATAAGTATAAGTTAACAATTGCCCTTATTATAAATATTCTAATAAGTGTATAGTGTTTTCTTCGAATTAATGTTTCTCTCATCGAACGAATTTCAAATCAGTTATAAATTATAATAAATGATAATGAGTACCATAATATATTATAAGTAAAGAATGCAGCTTTTCTCATTGGACAAAAATGATTTGTTATGTTAAATCATGTTAAAGCTATCTCAATGGTGTTATAATTCATAAATAACTGCCATCTATAGCAATCTTACGTATAAAGAAACGCTTTTTTCGTAATGGTTATTTCAATTCATCTTGATATTTGCACTCAAATAAGTAACTTTTCAGTAAATCTCAAATAATAATAAAAAATTGTAACTTTCACTGACAAAATAGTTCAACAAAATTATTTTTCTATTTAAATAAGTGTTTTGTTCACCTTTTAAACTTATGTGGAGATATTTTTGTAAAACAAATATAAATTAGCACCGTACGTGAATAATTATTTATACACATTGTATATAACAATTGGCTCCAATCTTAAACTAAATATTTATGTAAGATATCCAATTTTGACGTTCTATTTCCTGATTTCTTTCACTTGGCTGGGGTTAGCATGACACAACTCTTCATTTCTGGGTACTGTTGTAGTCTGGAAATTATCGTTTGGATATTAAAGAAAGAGAGAGAATATTCTGAAGTTTTGTGGGATTTTATGGAATATATTTTCAAAGGTATTTTTCTAAAATATAAAATATCTGAAAAGTCTAATATGTTCCAGAAGTTATTAATTTTTCTAAAACTATAGAATTTTGTGCAATATTAAAAAACAAATAGAATATATGTTCTGCAATTTTCATGGAAAATCTTAAACATTCTGGAATGCTGTGGAATATTTTGCAACTTTAAGAATAGCTATTCAAGTCCTAAAACTCTCCAAACTTGTGGATTTTTTGTAAATCTTTTTAGCGAGTAATTTTTAAGTGTATAAAATTAAATTTTTTGCAGTAAACAAAAAAGATATAGTATGGATAGATTGGTCACAACACCAACGCACATTGGGATGAATGTTACACTTTGTTTTTTCTATGGTCTCAATTGAATTTCGCTGCAATAAAAATGATGTGCTAAGATTTACTGTGCCGGAATCTTCAGGAAAAATATAGAATGCTCTACAATTTTTTGGAATATTTCAAACATTTAACACAGCATGTGTGCATGTATGTGGTTTAATGTATGGAGAATGACAGGTAGATAAATATTGGAAATAGACTTCGCTTTGTAGGGATATTCTGATGAAACTTTTACTTTCTTTATTCACAAGATTACATTAGGGAACCATTTGGCTTGATTTCCTTCTTAAGCGAGTGGAGATCACATTTTCAGTTTTTATTTGGAACCCCTCAGAAATAATTTGTCAACAGCTGATTAAAGATTTGATAAATTCACGAGGTGAAAAAAAATCTTATAGAGAAATTTTTCCTGAGCATTAAGGTCGCTTGCGTGTATCTTTGATCGCTCAACGAGACATCGTTGAATGAATTATGAATTTGTTAAAGAGCAGATAATGCATCAAGTTAGAATTGGAGAGAATTCAAATATGATAATTTTTCATGGACATTACATTCGTAAACTAAATTTAATATTTTGGTTAACAAGTGGCTAAATATCTTCTTTCCTTCTTTCCAGATTCACTCGGTTTTTAAAATGACAGTAAATAATCCTCATGTGTCATGCTTTACCGCTGATGTAATTTTTCAATTGAAAAGCGATGCATCCAATTTATTTTTTATCCGTCCTACAAGAAGATGGGGCACCTGTTCCATTTATGTCAAAATTCAATTTACGACTATCCACAAACGACTTTTACACTACCCCGTGAAAATGAAAAAATTTTCAGACAGGTAAAGCTTTTATTGGAATTTATTATAATTACTAGATTTTTCAGTTTTTGAATTTAGAGCTGTGATCTTTATAATTTAGATGATCCGTTATAAAAATTAATTTTTGAAATTGAAATTCCAAGCTAAAGAACATATAAAACTGACATAATTTAAATTATGTTGAAATAAAATTTTCAGGGAAATTGCGGACTAAGGGATACTTCTTATACAGAACTGAACCATATTTTTGAAAAAATTTCTTATTATTGTTTATATCGATAATTTAGTGCTTTCGTTTATTGAATATCAATAATCGACTTCATTGTAAAATATTATGTGGAGCAGATACGAGACAGATAGAAAATTGTGACGCTTTATGTTGTAAGTTTTGACCACTTGGTAGCTCGCTTTATCACTTAAATGTAATGTAATATTCTGTAAAAAATCTTATTTTATGTCATTAAATGTGAAATCTCAAAGAAAGCTTTTAACCTAATAACTGTCCTTCATTTCGATCTAATAAATTGAGTTCCAGCCTGACTATTGGTTACATAAGCAAAGAAACATACTTCTGGCTAAATAAACCTACATATACCAGGTGTATACATATGAAACCGGTATTGCCATTTAGCGGCCAGTAGGCACACTTGTAGGCACTGTCGGAACTTACCATTTGTGCTAATTGGCG
>NC_046666.1:75602142-75604641 GCF_010883055.1 Belonocnema kinseyi | reverse complement strand
AGCTGTGAATAATTGTTTATAAAATTTATTTATAAAATAACAGATTATTCAAGATTTTTTATTAATTTATTAAATAACAATTTTCTTCTTTAAAATGTTCAAAATTATTGCGAATCGATTGACGAATCACTGCCAATCCCCATCAATCCTTTTTCACTCACTTTTTGACTTGTAAAAAATTCTATAAATTTTTTAAGAATTGCTAAGTTATTATTAAACTTATCTGGACATTTGTTTTATTGCCCCTGGATATTTCGAATTATTTGTCGAAATCCCGTACTCTTTTAAAACAAAATTTTTTCTTTATTCTTGTTATTAAATAAAAAACTAAATCGAAAAAAGATACAAATTTAAGTCAAGTGTATAATATCGAAGCATTTGCAAATTTCATGTTCCAAAATTTTAGCTTGAAAAAAATTCTGAGTGGGAAGCTTCATATTATGGCTTTGTGAGGCTCTTCGCTTGAGATGATCGCTTGAGAGATTGATCAGCAACCTGGGTGGGAGCAGTGTTGCGGAACGATACTTTTATTCAAATAAATAACAAAGGGATTCTTGATTAATCTAAAAATCTATACCCCCTCCTCTCATTACTCCCTTCCTCACCGAGTGAGTCATGCCTACCCCAAAAGGAAGATGGCCTACTGGTATAATAATAAAATTACGTCTCTTTTAACCTTGTATTAATTTTACTGTCCGAAGGAGTGACCTGATGATCCAATGAATATTCATGAAGGGAGATTTGTTCCAGTCGTAAAGCCTATCGCTTTAAATTAGAATTCGGAACATCGCCTGAGTTATAGACGAGCCCTTAGAGCATTAAACTGTCTTCAGAAATCACTTAATTTACGACTCCAACCGGCGTCTTATTTCAAAGAACGTCACCGGAAACAGAGTCGAATTAATCAATCCAAAAGTTACAAAACTAAAACTGTAAACTTATTCTGTAGATGCATCCAAAAACACTAGAATTCCATGTTGAATTAAAACTACATTTTTCTCAAGATAGCATTCAGGTTGGGAGCCGTCCTTAAACAACGTTCCCAATTTAGGGTGAGGGGGGCACAGACTATTGTGTTTTAGACTTTAAAAACTTTCATATATTATATTTTTTGATTACATTTTGGATATTTTTGAAAATTGAAACTATTCTGTTTAAAAATCATATTTTTGGGAAAGAATCAAACGACTTTGTTAAAAGTTGAACTTATTAGTTAAAAATTAATTTTTTTTGTTAGAGATTCATCTCTGATTCCACATTTAACTATTCGATTTTTAAAACTTTAATCTTTTTGATCAAGAAATCATCTTTTGGATTGAATGTTGAATTTTTGGTTTAAAATCTTTTTTCTAAATATTTATTCATCAATTTGTCCCTTTTGGTAAAAAAATGTAACTGTTTGGATTTAAATTAATCTGCTTTTTTGGTTGAGAATTTAACTTTTTTGTTGATAATTTTTCTGCACTCTTTAACGTGAAAAATCTTTTATTGTTGATTAAACTATTTTTTTATTTATCAACTACTAGATGATTTGATGAGAATTCATCTCTTTTGGTTTAAAAACAACTACTTGGTAAAGAGTTAAACTGTTTTTTAGAAAATGCATTTTTTGGGTCGAAGAGTCATCATTTCAAGTGAAAATTCATCATTTCAGATATTGAAAAATCAACTTATTTTTAGTACAAGGTTTAACTGTTTGGCTAAAAATAAGCTTTTTCGTTGAAAATCGATTTCTTTTTGGCTTCAAAATTTAACAGTTTTGTTATAAAAATTTGTCCTTTGGGTAAAACATTAATTTTCTAGGTAAAAAATTCATCTTTTTAGTTGTAAATTAACCCATGTTGTTAAAAATTAATTTTTTTAAGATTCACCTCTTTGATTTAAATATTTATTTTTCCGATGAAAATTGATTGTTTTTTTAAACATTTTTTTAATCTATAAATTAAACTATTACATTGTAGGTTAAGCATTTATCATTTTTAAGTCGGAAAATTAATTATTTGGTAGAAGAATATTTTCGTTGAAAATTCGTTTCTTTGGTTGAGGTTTCAGCTATTTAGTTCAAAATATTTATTTTTATCTCGAATTTAACTGCTTAAAATGAGGTTTTTTATTTTTAACCATTAATTTTTTAAGCTGAAAATTTGAAGAATATTTTTCTTGTGTAAGAAATATCTAGTTGAACGTTTAATTATTTTTTTAAAAAATCGTTTTTTTTCAGTAATTCAACTATTTCCAAATTCGTCTCTAGGTAATAAACGTCATCTTTTATGGTAGAAAAGTCATCCTTCTTGGAGGAAAATAAAATTTTTTGTTGAAAACTAAACTTTTCAAATTAAATGACTTAAATTTTATAAATGACTTTTAACCTTTTTTGTTCGGTAATTATCGGATAAAAAAGCACGGTTCAAATTGGCCAATTGTTGTTGGTAGCGTTGTTCTGCGAGCTGTTTTTGCGTCTGACCATCGTCTTCATCCAGCAAAGCCTGCAATTCGACG
>NC_046666.1:75591452-75602042 GCF_010883055.1 Belonocnema kinseyi | reverse complement strand
AACCATATTCAGCAGAAACCCTTGGTACAGGGACCCTCTATCCGCAACCCGAGGACGCGTTCGGTGGCTTTGTCATAGGCCCTTCGGATTGATTCTAGAGGAATCAAAACCGAACCAAATATATATATATATATACAATGAAATAAATGAAGCTTTTGCTACTAAATCAGCCGAACATTTTACGGAGATTTAACTTACTTATTAGATTCAGCTACACAATATAAATTTAACTATTGTTATTGTCATTAATAATTTTATGCAAAAATTTTTATCTTAGCTTAAGAAATGACATTTTTTAATGTCTATGATGATACACATTTTTTTAAACAATTTTTTTTAACAATGAATATCGTTGATTGTCATTTAAGTTCTCTGAAGTTCTAGTACTTAGTTATTTACACTTCATTACCATTCAAATAAAAACGGTTTTTGTCTAGAAATTGTTCAAATTTAGAGCGAATTAATTGACGAATCTCTGCTAATCCCCACAAATTTTAAAATTTACCAAATAGTACAATTTTGAAGTGTGATTTTGTACACTTCCGATTGCGCTACACTAATAATTTAGCGCTTGTGGATTAAAGAACCGTTTCAAACTTTCTGGCGTCAAGAGGGGAAGGGGGGGGGGGGAGAAACGACCAAACTCAAGAGGTTAGAGTATTCTCAGTTCTGAGCGCTAGAATTTTATAATCGGTTTTTTACAACGGAACTTTAATTGTGAAAGTACCTTAAGTACTTTTTCTTTCAAAATATTTCAGTTTTGAGTGGATGCGCATTAAATTGATGCATTAAGAGCAGAATTTTGAAACCTTCAATTTCAAACTCTCATCTTGTATTTTAGTTTGGCATTTTGCAGTTTAAAAAACGATTAAAATTAATTTGCAAAACTGATAGTCCAATTTATGTGAAGCAGATAATTTCGCAATTCAGTTTCTAGTTTTAGTTTTTTTCTTTGGAAAATTGGTTTTTATTGTTTCGGATTCAAGAAAGTCAAAGACTTTACGTACATAAATTATTATATTAAGGAACATGTAGTATATATAGTGGTTTAGTTAGTTTTTTGTCGTGGTTTTGAACCCTTAGAAAGAAGAGATATATGTTAAACAAGACAGTTTTATTAAGCGAGGCAAAGAATTGATTAACTTGGAAGTTAATCAGGCAGAATTATGCTGTCTCCATGTAGCAAAATGACGAATGGGTGAATCTTGTTTTTCATATTCACTAAGCTACTTTTAGAATTTAACCATTTCTTTCTTTAATTTATGTGTACTAATTATCAGTTCTTCGTTTACATTTGCTGAACAAAATAACACTGTTGTGTCACACACAAGCTGCCCAGTGGGCACCGGAACATCCTGTAGACGTCCTTCGAACATCTTTAAATGTCCTGGAACATTCTTGGACATTGGCGTCTAAGTCCCACGGTCTAAAGTTGTCCTAAGGATGCCCGCTGTGTCTGGTTCTAAAGACGCCTCAAAAAGACGTATAAGAGACATGATTATTTTTTCACGCTAAAAAGTGAAAGACCTCCCTGTAGGCACCAGGACATCAAAAGGACGTTCTAAAAACGTTTTTATATGTCCTACGACATTGTGAGTATAATGTGAGCTATTAAGAATATAAAATTCAATGTCGAAACAGAATAATATTGTAGGGCTTTAAAAAAGCAATATTTTTTTCTACCGTCTATTTTCATATCGTACGTTGCTTGGCTTAAAATGTAAATTATCATTTGTTTTTTAGAGGTATGAAAATGCTATAACTTTAATAATTTGGCTTTTATCGAAAAAAGTCGTTGAGATAAATTGTTCGTGTTTCTGAGTACTACGGAAAACCATACATAGAATTTTCAAAAATTGTTATGCTAAAAAAAGTTGTTATGATTACATTGTAAGGCTGCCCGAAAGAAACATTTAATTACTCCTGACTTTTATTCATATCATACATGGTTAAATAATAGATTAAATAATAGATACCCCAGGAAATAGCTATTAAAATGCAAAATAAAGTATTATTTTTAATGAAAAACTTCATTCTATGTTTCCGAAGTGAAAATTCACTACTATTTAGATATATTTAGTTTTTGCAGTAGTCACAAACACTTTTGTAACCAATTTCCCCCGCGTATCCACAGTGTTATAAAAACCACAGGTATCTCATATTATAAGAACCACATCTTGCAACTATGCACTTACTATGCCTGACCTATACAATGAAAAACTTCAACACTATCGATATTTTCCTTCTTAGTTATTCAATCGCCATCACTGCAGAAAACTTTACTGCTAAATACATATTTAATGAATAATAAATAGGGTTTAAAGATTTCCCTTCCAAGAACTCGACCGCCATCGATATCACAAAGAGTTCGCCTATAATCTTTAGCAGCCCAATGAAAAATGGACTATACCACGAAATTATTCTTTCTTCAAGGGCTACAAATTAGTGATGAAACCAACAGAGTGGGTCTCTTAGTTTAGCTGATACCCCGTTTTCTCATATTACGAGAATATCTCATATTTGAGTACTCTCCTCTGTCCATCCATGGACGGACAGACAGACAAATTCGTAAATATCTGTTTTTTGGATTCAGGAGATCTCAAGAGGTGTAAATTTGACAAAAACAGTTTGTGCGACTAGGATGAGATGCGCTAACTGAAATTCGCCGGCGTGCGCGCGCAGTCCTCAAAAATACGTCATTAAAGAAATTTGATTCTTTTAATTTAGCAGAAATTCCTAATTTAAACCGTAATGTATCCTGTATGATATGGTTTTTCAGGTAACCCTATTAAGGGTCTCATCATTGTCCTAAAAAATACCACTTTACCGCTTTTAGGGTTGTGGTATTTCATATTTAACACGTGACATAGTGGAACTTCCATTCGCATTGAACTTACAGTTTGAACGGAAATCGCATAGGATGTCTTCATGGTGTCTTTATGATGAATTTATGATATCTCATAGCCGAAATATTTCTAATTTGCACTTTAAAAAATAAATCTTAAAAATTAAGTCTCAATCAGTTTTTTTTTAATATTTCGGAGCATTTAAGCATTCAAGTCTTGTGAGAGAAAATATAGAAATACTTTGAATTTGGGTTAATTTCGAATATTGATAATCTTACACAAGACGCTTCAAAGATGTCCCAGGAACATCCTTACGACATTATCCCCTGGATATCCTGTCAAGAAATCCTTAAGACGACGAAATACCAGACATAGGACCTTTCAAAGACATCCTTAAGCCGTGCTGATAACATCTTTAAGATAAACCTTATGGGACGAGATTTGAACGTCTTTATTACGAGCTCATGACGTCTTTTTGTAAAAGCCTAAATACGTCCACAAAAAGACATCTTTAGGATGACTTTAAGCCAAGTTTGCCCACCGGATAATTATAAATTCTTAAGCTGTCAAAAATCCTATACTATTTATTTCTATATTATTATTCATTATTATTTATTATTTACAATAAATTTACAGAAAATTTAATTTGCAAAAGCCGCATAATGAATTCCTTAGAAAATAAGTATTAACTTAGCGAAATGTTATGAAAAAATTGGCTGAGAAATATGAAAAATTGATGCGGAAGTTATCGTATAACCTCTAAAAAATGTTACAGAAATGTTAGAAGAAGAGTTAGCACTGTGAATTTCTCTAGTGACTTGAAAAACCTGAAAATATTGTAGACCAGGACATTTTTAAACGCGGAAACAACTAAGAAAAAAACGAAAAGAACTGTGTTATGACTAGGAATGCTTTCTATAATTATTATTGAACACTAAATATTCTGCTTTAAACACAATTTTAAATAAAACGGTGTAAAATTTACGTTTATAAAATTAAATGTTTTTATTTTTGTCTGAAACTCTCAACCCTATATTTATTTTGTACATCGGAAAAGTAAAAGGATAAAATGAATATTACTGATTCACTATATTCCAATTAAGTTAGTACCAATTTTTGTACTTCTCCCTCAATTTTTCATTAATATTTCACTGAATGAATATTAGTTTGCCACGCAATTGATCATTTTAGCGTCCTCATTAATGTCGAACTGAACTGCCCACATAGTCTAAAATCTCGTTGTAAAATTCGATATGTATAATGTTGATGCAAAAATAAAATTTTGTAAACTGCATTGTCATTAATTGGCCAATGCTGTAAACGGCAGCCATATTCGTTCAAGTGCAAAGTTCGAAAAACAATGCCAAAACAGCAATTGTTTATGGCATATATTTTTTTAATTTGCAAAAACATATAGTTAAAGAATTATTTTTTGTTTTTAAGGAAGAACATGGTCACTGGTTCAATATAGCAATGGGTTGCAATAGTGTAACCCGTGTTGATCCTCAGGTGCCAGGTCATAGAGGAGACCACCTTTTGAACTTTTCGCAACTATCGAGTTATTGGACGAATTTTGCATAGAGATGAAGAGCGTAAAATTTCAATCATTATGCAACGCGATTACCGAGGATCCGATGTTGAAAATAAGTTGTTGCTCGCTTTAAACAATGTTTCGTGGCACAGCAAAACGACGACACGAATCGACGTCACGCGCCATTGAATAGAGAAGTACGGAATGACAGCAGTTTTTTTTCGCTCGTCCTCACGTATGCCTGTCGCATTAGAATTTCGTTTTCGACAGGGTTCGGTTGAATATTTATGCAAAAAAAAAAACGTTTATTGGGAATCGTCATGACATCTTTATTAAACCTGTCTGAATTTTGAAACCCTTACTAAAATTATTAAATTTACCAGTCACTGAATTGTATTCAATTAATCAATTAAATTAAATTAAATTCTCAATATCATAAATTGAATTATTATAGATTAAATTTATTATTAAATTATTGACATTTATATAATTATAGATACTATAAATTGCATTATTAATTTAATGAATAGCTAAAATTAATTAAATTCCGATTATTAATGTGTTTTAATGATTAAATTTTTACCTATAGGGAATTTAGATCTCACTTAGGGCTAATTTATTGTCCTATTGCCAAATTTAATACTGCTAGCTTAAAGTTAATCTAGCAGGACCACACATAGGAAAAAATGACTTGAGTTTGACCTTAAGCTAGCATGGCCACAGATTTTCTCAAAAAATTGTGGAGCATCAAATTGTAAAATAGGAGATTAAATGAGCCCTAAATTACAGTGCAACGAAATATTGCCTAAGTCCTTTTTTGTGTATGTGGTACAGCTAGCTTAAAGTTTAGCTAGTATAACCACCGTTTTTTTTTATAGGGCAATGAAATATTGCCCAAGTCATTTTTTTCTATGTGTGGTCCTGCTAACTTAACGTTAAGCTAGCAGGACTACACCTTAAAAAAAGCGGAGTGTTCAGTTTGGCGATAAGGCATTAAATAAGCCCTAATGAGCCCTACATTATAATGCAAAAAATACTGCCTAAGCCATTTTTTCTGTATGTGGCCCTGCTTGCTTAGCCTGAAGGTAGCAGGACCGCAGGTTTTTTTTTATTAAATAAAGAGCATCAAATTTGGTAATAGGACAATGAATCAGCCCTATATGAACCCTAAATTCTCTATAGGTTAAAATTAATTAATTCAAACTAAAATAATTAAGACAATAATAATAGGACTTTGATTAACTTTTATTCTTAATTAAAGTAATAATACAATTCATAGTATTTATGATTCAATAAATATAAATAATTTAATAATAAATGTAATCTGTCATACTTCAATTTATTATACCACCTTGATCAAAAAGTTTTAGGACTTTATTTTAAAAATCAAAAATACAAGTTTATTCATCATAATCGATATTGTCCCCTTCAAAGTACTCCCCATAGACTATAAGGCACTTATGCCAGCGTTTGATCCAATCCTCGAAACATTTTTTATAATCGGTTTGCGGTATAGCCATCAGAGCCATCTTCGATTTTTCCATGACCTCATCTCGGGTGCCGTAACGCGTTCCACGGAGCGGTTTCTTGAGTCGGCCGAATAGGAAAAAGTCATAGGGAGCCAAATCCATAAACTCATTAGTTGCGAAAAGTTCCAAAGGTTTTCACTACTATGACCTGGCAAATGAGATTCATCACGGGATATACTATGGCAACCCATTGATATATGGAACCAGTGACCGAGTTCTTCATTAAGAACAAAAAATAATTCTTTAAGTATATGTTTCTAAATTTTAAAAAATATGCCATAAAAATGGCTGTTTTTGGATTGTTTTGCGAACTTTGCACTAAAATGACTATGGCTACCGTTTACAGCAGTGTCCAATTAATGCAAATGAAGAGAGGGCTTAAGAATGTAAGCTAATCGTATAGAAAGTGTTAGCAAATCGTTTCTCAAGAAGTTTAGGAAAATTAGTCTTTCTTTTTCTCTGCATGTGACATATTTACGTTCCATTTGAGATTTTCACATAATTCCTACAAGACTTTAATAACAGGTTGAAAGTTCTGCAAAGTTTGCGGAACGTGTTTGTAATAGAACCTTCAGCCCTTAAAACTAATAAAAGAAGAATCAGTAATTGGCGTGAGTTCTCTACTTTCACACTAAATTATTCCTTTCGATGAATTTCTCAACACCCGTGAGTTTATCAAGAAGGATTTCTGAAGGTTTTTTAAGTTTCTCCAAGTTCCAACCTTCAAAGATGCTTCAGACTAAAGAAATACAAAATTTAAATGCTTTATTGGAAGTTCTAAGCGATGAAAGTTTATT
The DNA here is from genome assembly GCF_010883055.1 of Belonocnema kinseyi. Lineage (NCBI taxonomy): Eukaryota > Metazoa > Arthropoda > Insecta > Hymenoptera > Cynipidae > Belonocnema > Belonocnema kinseyi. The sequence goes on along the minus strand of NC_046666.1, from coordinate 75,595,339 downwards.
TCTTAATTTTCAAACACCAAATTCATTTTGTAGTTCCGAAATATTTTCCCAAATATGTTTTTGAGTATCAAGCGTCTCGTCATCCTAAAACTCGGAATGAGTCGTTAAATTATTTTTATGAGTTTAGCTAGACGTCCCAACCCTTTTTCCAGCTCCGTTATTTTTTCGGGACGACTAGGCGCAGACATAATAATAAACAAATTAATTTCGGCATATTTTCATAATAAAAGACTGAACAATTTAATATTTTCATTTTTTGTAATCTTTTATCACATGACAAATGCTTAATTTTTCTGAACAAAAATTCAAAAATGTTTCAACTATCAATTCTAATTACTGAAACACCTTTGCAAATCATGCACTCTTTATCACATCTGGTTTAGCTGAATATTTTTTCTTTCTGTGGCTCTAAGTTACGGTCTATCTTGCGTCCCAGGACAGCTTATTTTCCTATAGTGTTAGTTTTTGTATTTCTCGAACAGTAGAGACATTTTTGTCTTACACAGTTGACTTTAAGTGCTAAACTATCCTGGGAATACGAGAATACCGTCGCGCAATGAATGGACATTCTTCCTGGAAAACAAATATACAAAGACTGGATGAAATGTATTATTCATTGAGCCAACTATGAACACGAGTGAGGAAATTAGCTTTCCGCAACTGCAACTTTTAGCGGAAAAGTTCCTGACTAGAAACTAAATGAGACTGCAAAAAGACTTGATGGATAAAGGGAGGACTTTTGGGAAAGAAAATAAATGCTGGTTTCATTTTTAAGCGTTGACGTTTAAAAAATCTTGAAAAAACACTTATTCTTGCAATCATTTACGTCAATGGTTTAACAAATATAAATAGATTTTCCAAAGAGATGCAACTTCTATAGTGGCATTTATACAGGTAATGAAAGTAATATACTACTACAGTGAATAAAAACAGATCAAGGATTCAAATTTGAAAAAAAAATGTCCTTAAACTGCACTTTTTATTTTTGAAGAAGTGTTTTCTCTGTCCATATTATTTGGTCCCAGTCATGATTATTACATCCATTATTTTGATAGTGATTTTAAACCACAAGACTTTCTGTACACAAAAATGGCATAATTAATGTTGATATGGAATTTTCCTAAATGTCTGCTAAGAAATTTGATAAAAAATGCCATTCGTTACGCATGATAGCACTGATTTTTGTTTATGCTTTCGACATGGAGCCATTTACTTAGTTTGAGAGTACCCTAAAAGATTTTTGAGATAGCTCAAGCAAGTACATTGGGGTGGGTAGAAAATGAAAAACTATGTAATTTAAAACTGCTGCAAAGCGAGAAGGTAGTGTATGGGGATCATAAAAAAGTAGACTTAATTTGTAATCGATAGGCATAAAGATTTGTTATCCACGGTCGAAAAAAAATGGTTTAACTTATTTTTTTGCAGAGTTTCGGGCTCTTAACAACTTTCCAGTAACAAAAATGAACTCGGAAAATATTCACTAAGACTCGGCAACCAAATTTATAAATGCTGCAAAGTGTGGAAATTACCATTTTTGTACAGTCAAACTTGGAGAAAATCGTGGTTTTGGGGCTGACCGTGAACCTGGCCAACTTAACGGAACCAGACATAGTCCAACTTCGAACATAAGCAGGCTATTGTATTGTTACGCCCGAGGGAGTGTAAGTGAGCTCTGTACACCTCGTGCGGCTCCTGTCATCCATAGTCGCGGCACGGCGTCGATTCTCGGAGTGACAATCTCTGGGAACGCTATTCCGTGTTTGACTGTATTTAATGAAATTATTTTTGTACATTGCAATTTTAAAATGTTTCGAGCATGTTTAGACTTTATTATTATACAAATACACTAAACTCATACAAATTTTTAAACTAGAAGATATTCAGTTAATTTCATTAAATACTAAAATCAGAATTTAAAAAATTCTTTATATTTCCAATTTCGACTTCTGTGTCTTGTCGATTCTTTTATGGGGTTTCTTATGCTAGGAAAGTATATACTTTCTTAGCAAAAATTTTAGACTGCAACTTATAAAGATAATTTCATTAAATAGGAAAATCAGAATTTAACAAATTCTCTGCATTTCTAATGGTTCATTTTGAGACTTGCCGAGTTTTAATTAGTGCATTTTTGTCACTGGAAAGTTTTCAAGTGCTCAAAAAAATTACGTACCTATTTAGACAGGCGTTGAGAATTTATTAAAAAGAAAGAGGTGAATTTTATAAAAATTTATTTTGAAAAATGATTGAATAAAATCCGCAAAAAATTAGGAAAACATTTTGACCTCTAGGAATGTAAAAAAATTGAAATGAAAAAATATTTAAAAACTCTGCGAAGAAGACAATTTTGGAACATTTTTTGCGACTGCAGATTAGAATTTCAATACGCTACTTTTGTGTATGGTAGCGATTTCGAATTCCAGAATTACCTATTTTTGACTAAACTTACAGTTCATTTTTAGTATTTACACCAGATGTTAAAACATTTTTTAAGAACACAATGGGCTTTTTTCTCTTACTTTGATTTTTCTCACTTATCTGTTAAAAAAAAAAAATAGAATGAAGAATGAAAAAGAACGGTAATTTTGAGAGTGGTCCAGTGCAGCCTGAGTATCAAGAGTTGACGCTGCCTGATGGTAGACCTGAGCCTGACCATAACAACCTAGCATCACTGCATACGCGAGGCTCCCGTGAACGTCAGTAGTGCAAGTCTGTAAGAGTCAGTCGCGACCGCAATTCGTTTTTACGGTTACAAATGAAATATATTTATTGATAACTTTATTATTACAGATATTCCATATACTTGATGTCTTTTTTAATCACTGAAAATTAAACTTTTTTCTGTTTTCCCTCAAGTTCATTAAAGAGTTATTAAAAATACCTATGTATTTGCCAGTTACGTACTCGTATATGTAAAAAAATCATTTCATGCTTGTCAAATAGTCTGTTAAACGTCAATGCTTTTCCAATTTCACACATGTTTGATGCGAAATACAATTGCAATAAGTTACTCATAGTGGCGATATATGATGTATGGAAAGGAAACTCGTAATCCAGAACAGTAAACTGATTTTATTTTCAGGAATTTATATATTATATTTTATATAGATATCGCTACAGAGAAGTTGCGAAAGAAAGGAATGTTAATTAGTTTCCTGATTTTATTTAAACAGTTGTGTGTCGAAAAGGATTGCCATTATCTAATAATAATTTTTAATTTGATATCGATTTATTTATAAATATATTTTCAATCTGAGATTCATGACAATAATGAATATTCGCGATTAGCATATCATAAGTGAACTGTTGGTGGAAAATATTACCACAAAAATAAACTTTGTATATAATTATGCCACATTTATAATATTTACTTAGAAATTCTGCAGGAACTCGATTACTTAAACCAATAAAGTTATATTTCTATCTCTGAAATGTGCATTACAATGCTATTATTGAAGTATTATTCAATCCCATTAATTTCGCTAATTACAGTACTATTTTCAAGAATGTTAATAGCTTAATTTAATAATGTAATAATAACATATGAATACACTTTGATAAAATAATGAATTAAGTAGCAAGCATAGGATGTTCTCTAAATTAGTTTCGATTAAAATATACAGACAACTTACTAAAATTTCTGACTATGAGAAATATTTTTCTTATCTAAGTAATAATTTAGACCTATTATTACTTTGGTTTATATGAAACAAATACTATACAAAATATTTCACCTGATTTTCCACTGAATTTATACATCTTATAACATACAATATTGTGTATAAAGGAACAACTTAAATCAACATTCCACTTACAGAAATTGTTGTGCTATGAGAATTTTTTTGAATTAGAATATTTATTACTACTATTCTGTCAATATTTAAGAAAAA
>NC_046666.1:75585365-75591352 GCF_010883055.1 Belonocnema kinseyi | reverse complement strand
TATCTAGTCGGGAGTGGTGCTGACTGAAAACAGATGATTTGGAGCGATTCGCGCGCCATCTGTTGGTCATTCTAAGGACTTATTGAACTACCCTCGTATCCATAAAAGTGCGTGCTCTTCTATGTAAAAACTAGAGATCTCCTTTTACAGTGTGATATTTTGCGTGTTCAGTTTTTAAATAGTATACATTCATACTGTTATGTTTAAAAATTAAATGAGCATTGAATCATGGAAATATCTGTATGAATGTAAACACAGAGAAAAAAAATTACATGAATCAAAGAAATGTGGCACTGTATACGTCTAATAAAACATGTTTTCAATCAAAGAAAATTTTTCTTGATATCTGTCAAATGAGAAACTCATTGTAGCAAGAAAATTTTCTTCTGGTTGAACAGAAATTTGATTATGCGTATTCAATGATTAAAAAAAATCAAGATTCTTTATTTTAGTACATTTTTTTTAGATAAGAAAATATTATGTCACCAGTATTTGTACCAAAATATTTTCTTGATTCAATGCTAATTTTTTCCATAGCAGATAGTGAAACATTGGTATATAATTAATATATTATATAAACAATGCTGAAGTATATTGGTAGATTGTGAATCATAAATATTTTTTGTACGAATTTCTGAGTGAATTAGTAGAATATTTCACTAATATAGATTTAGAGAGATACCAAAATATTGTAAATACTTCGATATACTATCCAACTCTCGTCTTTATAGTACAGTTCCTACAGTATCAATGCGTAAGTCGCTGTAAAATTTTATCTAATACAGATGCTCATAGACAGGTCATATGTATTTGCCGCCAATTTAATTTCAAAATTTATAAAGTTGAAGTGGTTAATTTCTAATAACATAGAGAGCAGGACAGAAAATTAAAAGAAAGAAATAAAATTAAAAATATCACTCAATTTTCTACAAAATAAATCAATTGGAAAAAACTATGTGTTACCTATTTGGGAATCTAGAAAATGTGGAAGGAGGCTTGAAATATTTCATACTTGAATTTTTTTAGATTCCCAAATATTAGATTATCCTCATCATTAAAAAATAATTTTTTTTGTAATTTAATGACGCTTTAGATTTGTGAGACCTGAAAAGGAATATTTTAAAGTGAAGTTTCCTTTTTAAGCATGAATTAAAATTTTTGTTTCCATTTCTCAATGCTGAATGATTTCAGAAAAATATATACATTTGTTTCTATCTTGTGCTTTTATATTTATTCTTATTCTATAAATCTTTCATTTGTTACGTATGAAAATGATAAAGGCGGTAATGCTGATGAAAAATTGTTCGATTCTTTAACACTTTAGAAACTGTCAGGATCGCAAATCGCAAAGTATTCCCATTTTCCGACAAACATGTGAGATGCATGTATGGGCTGACTGAACAGTTATAGCTACTAAAACGAGGTTAAAAGATGCTTTTGACTCTCAAAGCCCTCTCAACCTTAATAGAACCTTCTCAATCGGAATGAAATAGTCACTTGAACTTCATCTTACGTTACGGCATCCGCATTAATTTTCAAAAATATTGACTGTTACTTTAATAAAACATAATCATTCATTAAGTAGAAAAATTAGTTCTACCCAATGATCAAATTACAATATATGCCTCTATTATAAAGTACTATCAAATATTATTAATAATAATTAAATTAAAATAAATATTTATATTCCTATATCGGGCCTTATAAAATTTTAATTTGATTAAGTGTTTATTTTTTAGTTTTTAGTTTTTAGTTTTTAATTTTTTTAATTTTTAATTTCTAAATGTTAACATTCTGGAATTTTGAATTTCCTCTTTTTGAAATTGATCCAATTTAAAGATAATTGCAATTAAAAATTCGCCAACTTGTTTTGTTTTTAATGTTTATAGTTTAAAAAGACAACATTCTCAATATTTTTCTGAAACTGGTCCATCTTAAAAATTTTCAATTAAAGATAGTTTAATTTCAATGTGTATAATTTTAAATAATATAGTTTTGAATTTTTATAAATTATTCTATGTTGAAGGATTACAATTGAAAAATATTCCAATTTAAAAATGTACAAATATAAAGTCTTAAACTTGAATGATTTTGGAAATCATAAGTCAAGTTTTCAATTCTAAATCTTCTAAATTGAAGAACTTTTGAATGTGAATTTCCAAATTTATAAAAAAAATATTTAATGTTATAATTGAAAATAATTGATTTTCAAAATTATAGAATTACCAATTATGGAATTTTCAAGGTTTATATATCAAAGGTATCTAATTTGGAATATTTATTTAATAGTTCAATTTTGAAGATTTGCCATTGAAAACTCTTTAACTTTTAAGAGGTAAAATACAAAATCTTAAATTTGGATGATTTTGAAAATCAAGGGTCAAGTTTCCAAACCTAAATCTTTCAAATTGAAGAAATTTCGAATATGCGTTGATTTATTTTTGAAAATTCTTATAATTATTTTTCATACATAATATATGTTTCACTATATAAAAAGGAGTTATTCAGGAACCTCAAGTTAGTTGCATCAGTGAGTGGAGTAAGTAAGTAAATTCCTTGACAAAATTTGGTGAAAGCCTCCGAATTCTAGAAAAATATTGTAATTTTTGGCGGATTTCCTTAAATTATTTTTAAAAAATGATGAAATTTCAATCCAAAGAAAAATGATCTTCAAAATATATTGTTTATTTCATTTTAAATGATTATATTTTAACAGATCTTTACAAATTTGTATTGCTCATAAAGAATATTATATTAAAATTAAAATATGAAAAAGTGCCTTACAAGTTTCTTTTACTATAAATTTATTCGTTTTTTATATCTAATTTATGATGGAATTAAAAGCAACAAACTGCGGAAGGAAAATGAATGCAAATACTAGCAAAGGAAAAATTCGGAGTTCAGCAATTGTCTATGTTGCTCTATTTATTCATACTTAAATAACCAAGGAGAAGTATGAAGTTTATGAGAATTTATTTCCATCTTCATGAATTTGGTTCGGGGATTAATCATTAGATAAAAAACATATCATTGTTTTAACTTTAAAGATATATATTCAGCAATGGAGACGTCAATAAATGAGAGAAGTGGAGAGAGAAGAAAAAGAAGAGTGGAACATTGAAGAAAAAAATGTTGATTGCATTTTCTCCCACGCGTGTTGAACAAAATCGATTGGATGAAGATGAGAAAAGTTGCAGGTGACTGAATTATAAGGAGACTATATGTTGAATCAGGAATCGTCGTTTGGAATGTGAAAACTTTTAGTAAAAAAGTATCAGGTCGTTGAGTTTTACCACAGTGTAACTTTCATTTTTTCGTTAGAAAATATTCAATGTGTCATGAGAAAAATCAAACTTGTACAAGAAAGAAGTCTACATTTTTTGGCAAACGTTGAGGAAAGTATGTACCATAGGGCGGCTTTTGTCTTGAAGTTTCCTATCTAAAATGCATGGGGAAAAATCACTTTTTTGAGTTTTTGGAATAATTTTCTAGGGTTTGAAAAAATGTGACGGGAAGGTATGGGTGCTTCTTGAGAATTATCCAACGGAGAATTTCATGTAATAGACATGTGGGTTTGACAACCCTAACACAAACCCACGAGTACCTGAAAATTACCTTTAAAACAAAAAATGTTAATTCTTCATGAAATCGACCTTTGGAGCACTGCATTCTCGTATTTTTTTACTTAAAATTGTTAATATTGATCTAGTGGCATATTTATTATAATTTTTTAATTAATGATTAAATGGTTAAACAAATTAAATTTGTTTAAATAATTTTGTTTCCAAAATTTGCTCCCCCCACCCCCAATTAAAATTATTACTATTAGTCTAGTGGAATATTTAATAACATTGATTTATTAATTTTTAATTGTTTAAATTAATGTAATTTGTTTAAATATTTGTTTTAATTCGTTTTTTTTATCCTGAAAATTATCACTGTTGGTCTAGTGGAACATTTATTAACATTAGTTCATTCATTTTCAATTATTTAAACTATTGGAATTTGTTTGAATAATTTCTTTTCAAAATTTTTTAAAAATAAAAATTATTACTGTGCGTCTAGTGCAATATTTATCAGCAATAATTAATTACTGATTAATAATTGATTTATCAGTTATATTTCAGTAATAATTTTTATTTAAAAAAAAATTCAAACAATTAAACTTAATCAAACAATGTTGATAAATATTCCTCTGAAACAATATTAATAATTTTTATAACAACTTTTTTAAAAACAAATTCCATTTGTTTAAACAATTGGAAATTAATTAACCCATGGTAACAAATATTCAACTAGATCAATATTAATAACTTTAAGTAAAAAAAGATGAGAATACAGTCTTCAAAAGGTCGATTTCATGAAGAATTGACACTTTTTGTTTTAAGGGTAATTTTCAGGTACTCGTGGGTTTGTGTTAGGGGTGTCAAACTTATATGTCTGATAGATGAAATTCTTTGTTGGATAATTTTCTACAGGCCCTTATACTTTCCCGTCACATTTCTTCAAATTCTAAAAAAATTATTCTAAAAACTCAAAAAAGTTATTTTTCCCCATGCATTTTACATGGGAAACTTCAAGTTAAATCCGGAACCTGTTAATATAACAAAATAAATAAATAAAAAATTACAGAATTTCTTTTTTCGGATTTGGAATAAAATGGGGGTGATCGTTGCCCTCTAGCATGCAAAAAAATTTGGCATGCATTTTTGGATCACCCTAATGTACAAGGTTTATTCTGCAATTTTATGTTTATTGTTTTAAAAACCAATTAATTAATTTTCGCAACCTAAATTTATTGCATCAATGTTAAAATTATAAGATAAAAAATCTCTTCATTAAATTATTAATATTGCAAAAAATGTTAATAAAACAATTATGTATGTGTTTCAGCGTTTAACTCTTTACTTCATTTCATTTACATGAGTCTTAATTACGTCATAAAATTAAAAATGTAGAAGAGAAGTTTTAATCTTAAAGAATAAAGCGGCAATGTTTTTTACAATCTACTTCCGAGAAGATGAAGGCATGCTCCATAAAGTTTTTACTGTCTCTGCAGCTGCTTCTTAAAATCATGTCTTTATAGCCACGTAAAAATACAAAAGCTGTTTCTGAAAAAGCCTTCGTGTTTTAACTTTGAGGCAGTGCGAGTTTCTCCCTTCAATTAAAATATTGTCCTTGTATCTTGAGAAACTTGAATTTATGAAAGCAAGTTAAAAATACAAATCAGAAATGACCATATAACAAATTTAGTCAAAAGATACTTGAATTATGAAAAAAGACAGAACTGAGTATAGCAAATATGAAATTAAAAAGTATAAATTAGGCTATAAAATCTTATTAAAATGAGATATTAGTTTAGAATTACATTTCAAGACCACTTTCGAGAAAATAAAGAAATTTTCTATAAGCTTGTACCTTATTTTCTTACCGAGATTCGGTGAATGTAACAAGTGGAAATGATAAAAGTGGGCTGGATTTACTGGTTCGCCGAAAGTCAGAGAGCTTAGCAGAAATATTTTCGGTTAAACTATTTTCGTTTCTGTAAGGGTATAATATCTTTGCAGCTGCTTCATAGAATCACGAAATTTCAGTGCAATATTATGGTTTAACTGTTCTTTTTTGATAATTTACTCAATTAAATCGATCTTTCAACTAGATAAATTTCAGTTGAATTTAACCATTTCACATATGACGCAGCTTTCAATATAGTTTTAATCGCATGTAGGCCAATTATAACATTTAAATAGAAATTCTTATGAAAAATTATTTATGTGTATTCCATTAGAGTGGATATATATATATATATATATATATATATACGAGGGTGGATTGATAAGTTTCCGGCCTGACCAAGAGATGGCGCCACTAGGCCTACCTTGAGTTGACGTTCTATAGTACCATCCTTAGATAGCTTGTAGCTATAGTTTCAGCCCGATCGCCATGTTAGTTTAGGTTTCAGAGCACACTGAACAAGACGCCTCTGT
>NC_046666.1:75581260-75585265 GCF_010883055.1 Belonocnema kinseyi | reverse complement strand
GCCTTGGAGGAGATTATGTTGAGAAATAAAAAAAAAAAATTCTTAAAAACGTTGTTTTTCTTGGTCAGGCCGGAAACTTATCAATCCACCCTCGTATATACATAATTTATAACTCCAATTAATTAAATAATATTTTAAACTTTCAAGTAAGTTTTGAATCGTGTCTACATTTTCAATTGTCAATTTCGAAACAAGGCGTTTAAATGATACGATTACAAATTGCTTCGTGATTTTTTTAATTTATCGATTTAAATTTCACCTTAAAAAATTAAAACTTAAAAATGACAATAATTTCAATTGTATCGTTCAAGATTGAACAGTAGACAATCCTCAACTTTGAGATTTGAAAACAGAAAATTTACTGATCCTAAATACTTTTATATCAATTATAATACATTTTTTATGTAACTATGCCAAGAATTACTTATTAAAAAATTGCAAAATAAAAAGCAAATTGTATTTATCATGATTATCTTTGTATTTGTTTCTTATTTTGCTTTAAATTGTATTCTAAGCTGCTCTGAAACATGTATCATATCAATAAATGTATATCCTTACAATTCATAATATGTATAAAAATTGAATCATACTAATTCTTATTCCTTGTTTTTATATTTAAAAAAATTTTTAATATTGTTTTTTACGATTAAATAAAAACTACTGCGCATCTGCATAGGGTCTAATACAAGTACCTATATAGGCTCTTATATAGGAGCCTATGTCATATTTCGCCCGTTTTGTGCCTTTTCCAAAAAGTTAATTTTTAATCTCATGTTTTACGATAAAAAGAAAATCTACTAGACCTATCGAAAAATGATTAATAATAAATTGATAGATATTTTTAGGCGAACAACTGTTGTCTGGTAATTTAAGTTCATACCTTGTGTCGTTCTTTCCACGGCGCGCAATTTGAGATTTTTAATTTCAAATTTTTTGATTTTTCATTATTTTTGGTACGATCAAATTTGGAATGTTCAACTTTTCAACCAAATTGAAAAAGTTGTTATTATAGTCCTGTAGGGCTTTCAAAAAGCAAAGTTTTTCTCCTCTTGACTTTTTTCATATCATGCGTTGTTTGTCTTAAAATGTTCATTTTAGTTTGTTTTTTGGGATTTTGAAAATGCTTTAACTCTGATAATTTTTTTTTGTATAGAAAAAAGTCATGGAGATAAATTGTTTGAGTTTCTGAGTACTATGAACAACTGTACATAGAATTTATAAATCTTAAAAAAATGTGGTTTCAAAAATGTTGTGTACGTTCAAATTTTGAATTTTCAACTTTTCGACCATATTAAAAAAGCTGTTATCATAATCTTGTAGGGCTTTCAGAAAGCAAAGTTTTTCTTTTCTTGACTTTTTGGATATCATGCTTTGTTGGGCTTGAAATGTTTATTTGAGTTTGTTTTTTTGGATTTTGAAAATGCTCTGACTCTGATAATTTTCTTTTTATAGAAAAAAATAATAAGGATAAATTATTTCAGTTTCTGAAAACTATAAACAACTGTACATAGAATTTTTACATCTTAAAAAAATGTGGTTTCAAAAATTTTGTATAGGATCAAATTTTGAATTTTCAACTTTTTGACTAAATTAAAAAAGTTGTAACCATTATCTTGTAGGGCTTTGAAAAAGCAACGTTTTTCTTTTCTAGACTTTTTTTTCGTATCATGCGTTGTTTGGCTTAAATTGTTCATTTTAGTTTGTTCCTTTGGATTTTGAAAATGCTATAACTCCAGTAATTTTTGATTTTTCGAAAAAAGTCATAAGGATAAATTGTTAAATTTTTTTAATACTATGAATAACCGTACAGAGAATTTTAGAATTTAAAAAAAGTGGTCTCAAAAGTATTTAAAATGTGCCCACTTTTTGAATTTTTATCCAAAATGGCTGGCTAACGAACTTGACCTTTAGTTTAGGACACTAAACAAGCGTACCGAAGGCCAATCTAATAGATTAATTTTTTCAAAAGTTATCGTGTTCACAGAGAGACAGACATACATACATATATACAGACAGACAGACATACAGGCATACAGACAGACAGACACATTCGTAAAAACCTGTTTTTCGGATTCAGTGGGTCTCAAAACGTGGACATTTGACAAAAACTGTGGGGGTCAAATTTTACATAAATCTAATATCTTCTCTGATGAGAAAGTAAAAAAAAAAAAACAATATTCGTATCTGATTTAATATTTTTCATCAAAAAAGAATCTAATACACCAAAATCTCAAAAGAAATTCTTTTTTGAAAAAAAGAATCCATTATTTTGAAGCTTAAGTGGGGTGACGTTCACAATATAAATATCTTCTGAGAATGCTTAGAAATTTTTCATAAACCAGGTTACGATTCTTAACTCAGCTTTTTTTTACTTAGATGGTTGCAATATCGGTGAAAAGTTTCATTTTATGGGACGCTCAATCGTTGCATTCTTTTTACCGTTCCCAGGCGTCGCACTACTTTCGATATTTGCCCCTTTGTCTAAGTTTCTTGATCTTTAAGACTGCTTTCTTGGCGACAGAAAGGTATTCTATAAACTAATGATAAAAAACATAATAACTTCCAGCAAGAAACAAAATTGAAAGATAGTATGCCATAAAGTCTTAAGCTGCGAATTTCCGATAATAAGATTATTGGCTCAAAAGCTAAAAAAATTTTAATACACATCCAGTCGCATTAAGCTGAATAGCTGATCACGGCTGACAAGTTTTGTAGCTGAAAGTAAATTCTCGCTTTTTTTTAGATTGAAAATTAGATAGATTATGACTGTCCAAAGGTTTTTAACACTTCCAAACCTAGGCCTCGAGCAAAAAAAAATCCTCAATTGTCTCGAAACCTGATAATATTTTTTTATCAAATTTTATTCGACAAGTTAATAGCTGGAAAAAATGTTCACTTTTTCATGAAATTAAAAATTGTATTATTTATTACCGTCCAAAGTCAAAAAAATGCTGCTTGAGGGGAAAAACTTTCTTCCTATATTTTTTTGGAACCCAATAACATTTTTCAGTCAAACTAATCGGACCAATAGATTTTGCTGTAACCGAGGGTGAAGAAAATAATAATAATAAAGAAAATAATAAAATGTGTACTTGACTGCGACTCAGTCCGTCAATGATGGGGTAAAAAGCCAGGCTTTGTTCAATGAGTCGGGGCACACCTGTGACAACATTTGAGATAATGCAAACAAATAAGTAAATAATGATATTGAATAAACTGCTGCTACATATTTCCTTCATAAATTGTATGCATCATTTTTCCAAATTGAAACCAAATGAAAATTATGGAAAAAAAGGGAAAATTTTGTAGAAGAAAAATGATTTTCGAATTTAAATTTCGCCAATGTTATATGTATTTGAATTCTTTAAATGATATTTTTTGATACTCAACGAAATGTTTCTTGTTCTACATCGGATTTGTCTGACAAGAAATTACAAAATCCCTTATAATCCCCTCTGTCAAAAAGACAGAGGAGAAACTTTGCTTGCAGAGCTTTGGGAACGAGAAACGACCAAGCTTGTTAATAAAATCCCCTATCGGATAGAAGATCATGGTCACGTGGGAAGAAAATTTAAAACGTTTTTTTTATGAAAATTTGAAAGATACGTTGCATACACATTACATATTCGAATTAGATTTAATTATGAGTAATGTTCAACAAAAAACCCTGTGTGTCTAGAAAACCGACTCTCTCGGACATTTTTTAGTAACCTTGAAGTAAATAAACGTAAATATTGTAGTTTCATGTTTTGATTTGTATATTTAACAGAAGAAAAACTTATTTTTTTATATAGCGTAAAACAAATAAATGTTTGATTTAAAAAAAGTTTCGGACTGCTATTTTTACTGGAATTTTTATTGAGATTTGAAAAATTAAATCCTATTTAAAAAAAGTAGTGCAACAATACAGTCTGTCAAGTTAAAGCGTGGGTGGCTTTACTCGCAGTCAGTAAGGTGTATCGACATGATTTTGGTGTCAAAATATTAAGAAGAGCTCCCTCTTTC
>NC_046666.1:75569189-75581160 GCF_010883055.1 Belonocnema kinseyi | reverse complement strand
GATACTGCAAGAGGATAATGATCCCAAACACCGCAGCAAGCTGTGTAGGGCTTGGAAGGAGGAGGCTGGAGTCGTAACGTTGGATTGGCCCTCACAGTCACCCGACGCTAACCCAATCGAAAACGTGTGGGCCTACGTCAAGCTGAAGCTTCGTGGAAGAAAGGTACACACATTGAAGCAGCTGTGTCTACAAATTCGTCGGATTTGGACGTCTCTGCCGAGAGAGTACGCGGAAAAACTCGTCGAAAGCATGCCTTCGAGGTGCCAGGCCATCATCGACTCCGGCGGTGATTGGACAAAATACTAACAGAAAAGCATTTTGCTCGACACCTTGACAAATGTAATTCCATGTAGAAACATGCGTTTAAATAAAATATTTTACCAAAAAAGTTACCCACGCTTTAACTTGACAGACTGTATGACTCGAAAATGTTGATATCATTGTTTTTGAGAGCTGGATTGAATTTTCATTAAATACTTAACGTTATTTTAAATGTTAACTTTAAAATTGTTAACATTAACTCTACAAATAATAACTCTCAATAAGAAAAATCGTAGAAAACCTTATGCGAATTTAGAAATATTTGTGCTCTTGCTCGGTTAAATTAAAACATTAGAATTGTCAAATAAATTATGGAAAATATTAAACATGTTTTATGTCAGTACTTTCTCTGATTTTTAAATAAAATAATCATCAACATTCCCAATTTTCAACAATTTTAGGTTATGTTAGGATTTTAATTACTATGATGTACTGTGTGAAAAATGTTGGATTATAATATATACCAGTGGCGTCAGAACGCGGATATCTCTGGCATGCGCAGTAGCGATTCTGTATATTTTTAAATTGAAAAATGGCGTTACATAACCGGAAAATACACAGGAATAACTACTACCCATGGCAGAGATATCCGCCTCCTGACATCACTGATATATACATATATACACAGAAAGCTGATTATTATATTCTTTAAAATTCTATTCAACTAATTGAATAGATCGAAGTTTGAATATTATTATTTTTAAATGAATAAATTAAAATTAGTAAATATAATTAATAATTTGCGAGAACCTGTTAAAAATATCAGGGTGTTTTTTGATTAACAAAACTAAATATTGGAATTAACAAAAAATGTCTTTCTTGGGTAAAATTATTGCTTTTCATTCTAATCATGAAGAACAATTTTTATATCTTTGTCACTTTTTTTCACTAATAAATGCAAAATTAGATAAAATAACTTTTTTAAAGACGTAAATGTATCTGTATATATGTATAAATCTGTTTTTAATTGCAGGTATAATTATGTTTTATTTTCAACTAGCATAAGGATTTTTTAATGAGACCTTGTCTATAAATAATTCCTAATAAGGGAGATTAAATGAGCCCCGAAATGTGTTGGTTCCCAAGTAGGGTACAAAAGTCGGAGGAAGAAAAAAGTGAGATTTTGGTTTTGTTTGACTTTTTACTTTTTTGTACCTGCTTTTTCAATTGTTCTTTTTTTGTCTCTAATGAGCCGCGAAGTGAGGTTGTTTGGAAGTCTAGTTTTTTAATTGTGAATTCTTTTATGCTCATTTTGTATCCAATTATGTATGAAAAAATATATTTCTTTTCAATCTTGAATTTAAAAAAAAGAATACTATTCTATTTTCTTGAAAATCCTTTTGAACGTTTTTTAGTCATCCTTTTTTACTTATATAAGCCAAAAAGCATATTACATAGTATAAGTATGTATCTCTCAGATTGTTTGTGGAATAGAATGAACATGGGCCTTGAATGAAAGGAAGCCTTTTTTGCTTTTTATATCATCATTGATTTGTTTAACCAGTATTTTTACTCTTCTGTTCTTGTGCCTATAATAATTTTTATTTTTATTCCATCTTTATCCCCAACACCTGTAATGTTCAACTTTCTTTAACACGCTTGCTTCTTTTAGTGAATGGTTTGGCGGATTTTATCATCGTATTAAGAGTCATTAGGCATTCTTCCTAGAAACACAGTACCACACTCTTCAGTTGAGCTCCTAATAATAATCTCCTGAAACATCGTCTATGTGCCATGAATATCTGCATTGCGCCCCGATTAAAAATTCTTCGACTTGGTTATGTCTTGAGTTCGTCTCCAAGTCATCGATGTCTGGTTGCGTCTCAAAATTGAGTCGAAACATAGGCCTTCGCCTTACTTTTATGGACGCGACAGGTAAAACGGCGTTTACTTGTCTTTAGTCGAGCCTTCTCTTGGCTAAGACGACGTTTACTTGACTCAAGACGAGCCTTGTCTTGGCTGAGATTATCGAACCTTTTTTGGCTCATAAACTAGATCAAAATTCATGAATGAAAAATTTGTAATCATTAAGTTAGTTATTTTTAATTTAAAAATTCAGAATCGGTGCGTATGAATGAGTATAACCCTTAAAAACTTTCTTCAAAAAAATAAAAATTGTAACTTTCTAGAAGGTTCTCCTAAGCCGTTAGAAATACATAAAAACAAACAACATTTTCCGTATCATTATCAAACACGTATAATACAAATAAAGATCCGTAAATAAGTTTATTTAACATATACGAGGTGTGTTCAAAAAATAAGGAGACTTTATGGTTTTCTCAAAAAAAAGTCATTTATTCCTCAATATTTATGTTGTCCCCTTCAAAGTAATCCCCCTCAGATATAATACATTTTGGGAAAAGAAAAATTCACTGGGGGCCAAATGCGGTGAATATGGAGGCTGAGGAATGACAGTGGTGGTGTTTTTGGTCAGAAAATCTTTCACAAGCAACGATGAATGAGCAGGTGCATTATCGTGATGCAAAAGCCACGAATTGTTTTTTCAAAGTTCCGGACGTTTTTTGCGTATCACCTCTCGCAAACGGCGCATAACTTGAAGGTAATACTCCTTATTAACCGTACGACCTTCTGGTAAGAATTCCTGATGCACTACGCCACGGTAATCAAAGAAGACAGTGAGCAAAACCTTCACATTTGACCGAACTTGACGTGCTTTTTTCGGCCTTGGAGACTCAGGATGCTTCCACTGAGACGATTGGGCTTTATTTTCGACGCCATAACCATATACACACGATTCATCCCCAGTTATAACCCTTTTGAGAAAATCAGGATCATTATTGACTTCATTCCACATCTCCTGAGCGATGGTCATGCGATGGATCTTTTGATCAAAATTAAGCAGTTTTGGAACAAATTTCGCTGACATACGTCTCATGCCCAAAACGTCCGAAAAG
The DNA here is from genome assembly GCF_010883055.1 of Belonocnema kinseyi. NCBI lineage: Eukaryota > Metazoa > Arthropoda > Insecta > Hymenoptera > Cynipidae > Belonocnema > Belonocnema kinseyi. The sequence continues at coordinate 75,577,923 of NC_046666.1, read as the reverse complement.
ATAGCATGACATGAGCCAACCGATATGCCAACATCTTCAGCAACTTCTCCAAAGGTAATTCGGCGATTTTTCAACACCATTTCTTTCACTGCTTGAACGTTTTCATCTGTTGTTGACGTCCTGGGACGTCCAGGGCGAGGTTCGTCTTCGACATCCTCTCGGCCTTCTTGGAACAGCTTGTACCACTTATACACATTTTTCTTACTCAGAGTAGACTCACCGTATGCAACTGTTAACATTTCAAGAGTCTTAGAGCACTGGATTCCATTTTTCACACAAAATTTAATGCAAACTCTTTGCTCCATTTTTTTCGAAAGAAGAAAATCGACGAGCACACCAAACCCTTCTAACCCTTTACGCCTCTGCCAGAAAAACAACACGAGCTATATAGTCAAAACTGTGAACATATGATCGTGACGAGTGTGCCAACACAACAAAACAAACAATTAAAAACTTGAATGTACGTAGCCCGCGAAAATTGAAAAGTCACCTTACTTTTTGAACACACCTCGTATATTGTATAAAAATATACAAGATTGTTTAATCATTCACAAAGATTAGCTTTTTATGACTGTTAGAATTAACCTTTTTGTTTGGGCAAGTATACTCTTGAAGTTATAAGCTGCACGTGTTGGAATCATACAAATTCGACTGAAGAGATAAATTTATGTCTTCAAGACATAAAAACTTGTCTCCAATGCATTAATTAAAGTCTGTCTCCGTCTCAAAACTGAGACATACTCAAGTCGAACTTTTCGACTTCAGCATGTCTTGATTGGGGGCAATTCAAGTCGAACTCAGGTCGAAGCATTTTTGATCAGGGTATTAACATTTCCGAAATTGTCCTATCTAGTCGTTTATTTATCTTATTCTGAAATTCTATTTGCACTTCTGATTTTTTTTCAAATTCTCTATCTTGATTCGCGCCTGCTTCGCCTTGTTAGTTCTCTTTCTCCTCTATCATTTACCCAGGTTTATTTTTAAAACTAAGATTTGATGATGCGTTCCACATTCAGAAACTTTCATAACGCTTGCGTCTCTTACTAGCCCTCCTATTCTCCCATCCACAAAAAAAATGTCAATCATATTGTGGCTTTTACCTCTGAACCATATGTATAAGCCTATCATTTTCGAAGTGTCTAAACATAGGAATATTCTGTAAAATTAGCTAGCGACTTAGTTGGGGGCTAATGCCTGGTGACTGAAAGAATGTTGGTCAAACCTCAATCCTTTCCAAGGTCTCGTGGGGGGCGTGAAGGCACCCCTGCCACTGGTCACAGAAATAATGCTGGTCAAATCTCGAATCCTCTTTAACGTCTCGTCGCTGGCTAATTTTACGAAAAATTTCGTACATTTAGTCACTGCCTATAATTTTATGTCTGCGCCAAGTATCTGTAATAAACAAGCCCTTTTTAAAGCACAAGCTAACCAATCTGCTCTCGTTATTGTTAATTTTTGGACTTCCGAAATGACCTAGCACCCTGTCTGTACCTTTGCGTTGTACTTTAACTAACAATCACTTCAATCATCATTAACTGGAGCGTAGCGCGCTACAATAAGTAATTTTCTGATTTCCACTTTTATTCTACCCCACAAACAATCTGAGAGATACAAACTTATACTATATAACGTGCTTTTTGGCTCCCTCATCTAAAATCAGACCGACTCCTTGGTTGCCATGTGATTTATTATCTACACTGAGAGACTATTTGGTAGAAGAAGTGATAAAAATGAATGAGAATTTAGTATAATATCGTTCCAAAATACGGAAAACAGGGTTTGCGTATCAAAAATTAATATAGTCTTTTTCAGCCGGCAACACTGATATTTTTGTTTGAACAAATTGAAAGGCTGTTGCATTAACTCTTATAAAACTTGCAAAGATTTAAAATACACTATATTGAAGTTGACAAGCGAAGTTAAAACGATAGTTATAAATTTTGTTTGAAAATGTGAAAACATCTTTTGAAGTTGCCTCACAAAGCATATGAGAATCTCAAACGACAATATGAAAAATAACTCACTCCAACAAAATATTTAGACTTCAGAAGAAGAAACTAAATACAATTAAGCACGGAGACAAACGCACAATTATTATTTTTATTATTATATATTTAATTTATTCTTACATACAAAATCGCAAGTTTAATCGCTTTGAAAAATTTGAATCGCTGCAGCGAGATTCAAACCTAACTTACCTAAATCACTACCGCATTTTATCGCTAACAACTAAACTCCGCGGCTAATTTTCATTGTGGAATAATTTTCAAAAATATCGACAAAGCGGGATCGATTGACAACTTAGGGCAGTATGATAAATAACTGGGCCCTGTTTCACAAGTGATTTGTTGCTTCAGACATTTTGTTATTAGATACATAGAGAGAAATTTCGGGAGATTAATTCACGGCACTACTCCTTGATTTTATTACGCTTTGGCAATGAGAACTAAGATCTCGGAAGCCTTGCTGTTAAAGCAGAGGTCTCGAAGTTTGTTCGCCTTTGTTGTCAGGTCTCGAATTCAATGCTTTTATATCACAAAGTCCGAGACTTTAAATCACATGCAAATTGTAGCTTTAAACTCACGCGCTCCCGTGAATTAATCTCTTGAAATTTCTCTCCGTGAAGTTAGAACATTTGATCACTTTCAGTGATTAAATTTATTTTTTATAAAATACATTTTTTCAAAGAAACTGATAATAGTCTTGCATGAATAACATTATATAATTTGATATCTCAGTAACTCAGCATAATAAATTTGAATTATTTAGATGTGATATATTAAAAATTCTTCTAATTGAATTAAATCTTATTAGCTTAGTGTATAAATTTCGTGACAAAGATATTCTAATGTTTTAAATCCCAAAGAGGATAAATTGAAAATAAAAAGAGTTAACTGTTATTTAAAATGTTGTGAAACATAACCACGCGTTCCATGCTCGTCTTTGCACAATCGGGTTCGATCGGAAGACGGCGGAAATATACGAGGAGCAGTCGCAAACGAAACTATATGAAAAATAAAGAATAATGATTTCATTGTGCTTTTGAAAGAACTATGTTCACCTATAGTAATGTTGCATATTAATTCTGCATATTAAAAATTTTAGCGACTGGTTACAGGAGAGTGATTAGTCACACCTTGGAACCTTTTTTCAGGCCCCCTTTAAAACGTACTTGTAGCGACTGGTCACAGAAGATTGATAGATCAAATCGCGAATAACTTTTCCAGGTCCCCCTTAAAAAACATGTTTTAGCCACTGGTCACAGAAGAGTGATTGGTTACTAATTTTTTCAGTTAAAATACGAAACGAGATGGAATAAAAAAAAATCTTCGGGTTTTTACAAAAGGACTTGATTACTTCGCGCTTTGACTAGTTAAAACTAGTTCTGAAAAATTATCGTAGTAATTTTGCGTTCTAATTAATTAAAATTAGTTTTAACTAAATTCGGGTATCAATGGTAATATAAAGAAAGAAGTCTATTACCTATGGTTATCTTTTGTTCCAATTTCATGATGCCAGTCGGATATAATACTAAGTTTAAATCTTAGTCTGCCAAAAAGAGACAGCCGTTCTAAATAAAATTAATTTATTTTAATTTTAGATAGTTAATTTAAAAAATTGTCAAAATAAAATACTTTAGACCGAATACCTATTATTTAACTTCACACGATGTATTTAAATTCATCCTTATTATTATAAAATTAAATTATCGCTCAATCCCTTATGATGCGAGACAATTGCTTTAACAATGCGAAGTAAGACAAGAATTTGTAGAAAAAAAGCGACCGTGTTTCTTGTATGTTGTATATTGGAAGTTCTCATTCAGCATACTTATATCTCGGAACAAAGTTTTTTTTTTGTAGAAAATTCAACATATGTTTTTAAATTGCTATCCAAAAATGATTTTAAACCCCAATGAAATTTTAATTTCAAAATTGTCGGTCGATTTTTTTCGAAAAAGGCTAACTTTCTTGCATTAAACATTGTTTATTCCTATTCAGAAAATTAGAAATTCGGAAGCATTTTTTTAAAGCTAAAAACCGATTTTTTTTATCGCAATCCGTAGTAAAGTCTGGTTTAATTTTAGGTCAGTGTCGCTTTTTAATTGCCATCTTCCACAGCCGTTTCGTCGAAGCGGGATAACCTTTCTTGATTAAACTTGTTTGACTTTAAGTCAAAATCACATCCGCTCAGGAGAATGTTGTTCCGCTCTTTTGAAAAATGCCTATTTTGTTAGCTATTTAGTTCTGTACTGCCACCTTTCAATCACAATAAAGATTTAATACAAAAGATTTGATATTTTGATGAATTATATTTTAATTTTATTCCTGTTGCGATAAAAAATTATTGGATCAGAAAGTTAGTTGAATTGGTAGACCTCTCTTCATTACTAAATATCAAACGGGAAAATAGTTGTCTACTGATTGTGGAAAGAAGCATTTTTAGAGATATGATAGTTGATAAAATATCGATCTGGCAATCAGCTACGAATGACCGCAAATCTTCACTTTATGTCAGTTCGACGAAGACTGATCTTTGTTAGAAGTTTCGTGTATATGTTACGTGGTAACAGTGGACAGTCGTGTAAATAATCATTCTACAGAAGGAATTAAGTTTTTCCACGGTTAATTCTTTCCAAAATAATAGAAAAATTCAGAAATCTGCTTTCTATGCATTTTTAAAATTTTCAGAAATAAAACAAACCATCACAAGAAATATACTTGATTGAGTAAAATTTACTCGTTCTTCTATGACTCTATAAATTATACACATAATTTTGAACAACATTAGGTTATATTAGTGTTTTTTGACAGAAAAATGTATTTTTGAACAAAAATGCAACGGCTTGATTTTTCTTCATACTGTACAAAAATATGATATATTAACTGTGAAGTTTTTATATTGATTTTCATCAATTATCAAAAATATTATTCTTGTTTTTCTGTTCTATTGTTTTACATAATAGGTACTTTCAAAGATACAAAAATGTTGTATTTATAATAATTCTACATCTCTAGTTAAATACTGCTTGTTTGACTCCTAGTATTTCAAAAATATTACAAATAGTCTAACTGTGTAGGATAACTTAGGAGCAAATTGACTGTTCACCTTGTATGATATAATTATTAAATTCTAAACAGATCTTATCCTTGAACAGTTAGCAAACTTCGTCTCTAGCAGAGAATATCATAATCTTTACACAGTTAGTGCAATTATAATAATTGCCAATTGTTACAAATGAAAGAAGGTGGTAAAGGAATATGAAAAGTATAATCATGAGATTTTCCAATCGGTGGAATTAGAGCAGCGAACATAAATTATGCAGTGATAATAGGCGATATCGGTCAGCCAATTGGTAGAAAGCCCGTATTCTCGGTGCGTGAAACTGACTTGTTCATAAAGGATAATTATTCTGTTTGAGTGCCACGAGCCCTTGGCTTACAGTGATTTACCTTCAACTACCGTTCGCTAACCATGTCTGACCAAAACTGTTTGCTCCATGCAACCATTAATTTTAATGTATATTTTCCAATTACCTGTGTGTGACATGCAAATTAATAATAATTAAATAGTCAGTCTAACGAACAAAATCAGAAAGAGAAAAAAAGTAGTTTTTGAAATTGGAATTAAAGTTTTGCTGTTATGCAATTGCATATGTTATTATTTTAGGTAGAGTTTGTTGTAAAATGTACATTAAAAAGTTATACAAATGAGGAAACGGCAAGAGAAGTTGATCTTTCAAGCTATAATTTTTTAGATGAATGAGAGTTAGTATACTGACCCTTATCTTTTGACGTAAAACGTAATTTCATATTAAAAGGGGATTCAATTCATTATTCATGGTCGGCTTCCAGTAAAGTTTGAATTTAATTAATATTATTATCCTTTTTGGAAATTAAGTAACTGACGGACCTCTTCTACTTGTTGCAATGTTTTTTGCATAAAAATTTTTATATACTTTAATTAATTAATGTGATGATTTCCTATAATTTAAATGTTTTTTTTGTTTTATATAAATTCTTTTTCGTAACGAAAATGATTATCACCTATGAAATGGACAGTGTTTCATTATTAATAACTAATCAAATATTGTAAAGTGAAATATTCATCTGATTCAAGAATAGTTGTGGGGAATTAATAGATACAAACTGTAGTTCATATTTTTTGCATTTATATGTGTCATTAATCAATTCGAATATAAAGAAAGAAAACATTAAAACATGATTCTAATGACTCTCTTTTTCTCGATATTAAAAAACGAAGGATAAAAAATAATTAAAAGAAATTACAATTTAAATGATAAATGTTGTAGATGATTGTCAATTTTCTACTTTACTTTGCTATATCTTTTTGCCACTCTTAGTCTAACAGAAATTAACATACAGCACAAAAATACTGTCGCCCTCAAATTTCGCCGCCCTAGGCTGCAGCCTATGTTGCCTGTATGGGAAATCCGCCACTGCAAGAGATGAAAGAAAACATTTTACAGAAACAGTAGAAAATATTTACATTTTATGGTACTCTAAAAGTGAAGTGGACATATATTTTTTTGAATAGCAATAGAACATTTTTCTCTGAAAGCCGGAGCACATATTTTTTATCTTCAATTTATGATTTTAACCAAGTTTTATAAAAAAAAATAAAAAAACAGACTACAGTTTTTTCTTTTTCCAATTCCTAGTCATATTACAAATGATTTATTATATGTATTATGCGTGATCTTAAACTAAGATTCAAGGTGAAAACCTTTTTTATAGGATAGTTCCTTTAAAAGATACTACCGTCAGAAATCGTCCGTACGAACATCACAAGTACTGCTTAAAATCACTGCTGACTTTAAAACGTGATTACTCGTTCAAAAAAGGAGCGAGAAACTTTTTTTCAAAAAACCATTCAGGACGCTTAATAAATGTCGCGCCGAATTTTCCTTAGAAATATTTTTTTATTGTTTGAAGAGATATAAAATTCTTTGAAAAATGTATAAAATCATATAAATAATTCTAATACAAACTAGAAGATTTTTTCTAGAATTCAGACACTCTTAAATGATTTGATATGTAATCACATATTTTTCACAACAAATCACAATATTCACATTATAAGTTTTATACTTTCTGGAAATTTATTCTATTTTATTGCGAAAATATATTTGCACCAAGAAAGCATGGGTTTTATTAATTGATCAGTAAACATCCTTACTAGTTTAACTCAGTTACTTTCTTCTCACTCATTTAAATCTAGAGAAAGTGGTATCTCCTGTATTTCCTAATCCACTCAACTTCTTACATTTTTGAGCTCTTTCCACTTTATCTTAATGTATCTGAATCATCTTCGTTTACCTTCTCAATAGCATCAGGAATTCTCTTATAAAAATCTATTTTGTATAACTGATACAGGCTTCATCGGAATTTACTTATTTTCACTCCTTTTCTCAAATGCTTGAAAAGATGTCAAACAATTTAAAATCAAATTTAGATTTTTTAAACATTGAAAACAAATTTTTCAAGGTTCGAAGTCCTAAATATCTTTAAAACTAATTTGAATTTTTATATGAGTCAAATTTTGACCATTTATAAAGGAAAATATGGATTTTTTAAATTTTGTAAATAAACTTTTCACTAATAAAATAAAGTAATCAATTATTTGAGACAGCAACCACGCTATAGCAACTAGGTTTTAGCCATCCATGCAATCTCATACATAAAAAAATGTAATATGACATTTCCACTGATCGGTTCGTTCTCGGATTTTATTTTACAAATCACTTGTATTATTGATGATCGGCAAGGTCTCGGTGTTTAAAGGAAAGATGCAATTTTTCTAGTGTAATTTTTTATTTATATTAATAGATTTGTATAAAGGACTGCCTTTCAATAGGCATATTATGATTCATTATTTGGCTGTTATGCAATATGAAGTACATGTCATATATGAAAAAAATTCAGTGTGGCAGGAGGGTCACAGGGCAGTCGTGAAACTTTGATGCATTAACTTTGAAATTTTGCGTGAGGAATCATCCTAAGATTTGAACGATATAAATGATTGAATATTAATTGCGCTGACAATTTTTTTTATTATTTATACTAAAAGAATGTTACGATTGTCTATTGCTTAATAATATTTAATTACAAATTAAGTCAGATCGGTAACCCCGTTTATTCAATCTCGTCGACGTACAAAATCGAGGGTGCTCAAGGAGCCATACATAGCGGCGTCACATGCTTTCTAGTAAATGAATATTTGCGCCAATTTTCAATGAATCGATCTGAAAATTTCCAAAAATCTCCCTTCAATAGCGAGGAAAAAAATCCTTGTTAAACGTGGTTTTTACTGTAAAGCTTCCTCGATATTTTGCGTCCGCGAGATTGAAAGAGCAGGGTTACCGATCTGTCTTAATTTGCAATTCAATACTAATTATTAATAGATGCTTCTTAGTTTTTTCCGTATTTTCTAGGCATTGCTTGGGTATTTTTTCATAGGACAATCAAAGTTTGAAACAGTTCTAATAATATTTCAACTGAAGACGATTTATTTCTTTAAAAGTAATTGCATAAGGGGACATTTTTTAATATAGAGAGAGAAAGAGAGAGAGAGAGAGAGAACATACATGCTTAACGGGACAGTAGTGGGGATATCGAAGAGAAGTATTCAGAGCAATTGCGAATCGTCACACAAAAGGGGGACTGGGATAGAGAAGAAGGGTATCGACACCGCCCAAGAGGGGGGGGGGGGG
>NC_046666.1:75560520-75569175 GCF_010883055.1 Belonocnema kinseyi | reverse complement strand
CATGCTCGGTCGAACGTGTGGTCGTGCAGTCGTGCGTTCGGTCGTTTTCCGCAATTCATAGGACCCTAGGATAAAACTCTTTTTTTCTTGCTATTGTCCGACACTAATTACAACTAATCTCCGCCGCCAGGTCGACATGAAACTTTAAGCCCCCTACAAACACTGCACCACGCAAGATAGAATATGGAAGAAATGGTCTTTATCTTTAAAAGAATTGCATCGCTGGACCTTATAGTCTCCGTTCTGCTATGCACGCTATTTCTTCCTTTTACTTATAATATAAAACTTTCAAGAGCACCAAACATCCTCTATCTACTTCACGTGCTTGTTTTTAGGAAGGTTAGGAAACCCTCGATATACAATGTATTATTCGACAATACTAACGCTCGGTTTTCAGATTAAATTTCACAAATAACATGTACTTAAGGACGTACCATCGCTACTACCGAGATCAGTCGACTACGCAGTCGTAATACCTATACTCGTATGACTTTCTGAGTTGAAATCTGGCAACATTGTGATCCTGTCGCCGGCGACATGAATCAACGGCTGAGATCTACATTGATCGCGCCTCGCGATGTTGCCAGATTGCGATAGTCAACGTTCAGAAGTGCAAGTTTCGTGATTAATTTTTTTTTCATGTACATCCAGGAATCAAATGGTGACAGTAGAAGTCCGATAACTTGCCGTCTGATAAATGTACACTCCTCTTAAAACGTCACCACACGTACGGCACGCGCACTAATTGTGGTTCTCCCACTACGTGTGCTATTTTGCTAATGATTTGCGCCCATGATTTACGCATGCGCACACCTAATATCGGGCTGCTAGAGGGGGTATTCGATAAGTCCGCAATTCCTGGAATTTTCCGCCCCTACAGCCCAGAAGTTGGAAATTTATTGGACTCATAAGACGCAATGTTAAAAATGACAAAATTAAAAACGTTAATTACTTATTTATAAAGTACCCTAGGCTGCTGAGATTTTAACTGAGTACTTTTGGTAATCATATTTAGATTTCGTGAAAGTTTGGTTGAAATTGTAATGAAAATTCTTGAAGCGATGGTACGTCCTTAATGTTGGACAACAGCAAAAAAAGTTTCATCCTAGAATTCCTATCGGACGAATGCTATTTAGACAAATTTAATAAAATAAAATAATTGTTTAAAATTGAAAAATTTTGATTTCCCCTAAACGCTCGGTTCTTGGATATTATTTCTTATATTATATATCCCTGATCTCGCATAATAGTAGAATAATTTACTCTAATATGCCTATCGAAATACTGACATTTATTTAAATTTAATAAATTTAGAAAAAATATATCTAAAAAAAACTAATTAAAAATATCTAACTTGCCTCTAATAACTAATACTTCATATTTAAACTCACTAGGTACTTTCATTTTCATATCGGGAAATAAAACAAAAAAAATCACTCCTATAACCCGTATCGAACGACTGCTATTGTTCCATGCAGATAAAAGAAAGTCTTTTGATGTGTATATTAGGATGAAACTTTTTCTGCTGTTGTCGATATCACTTACAAGTAATTTATAATACATTCGAGGGCGCTGATGGCTCAGACTTTGATGTCATATCGTCATTACCATGTAAAATAATTTATTACTTTATTTTATTGTTAAACACTTTATTTCCCTAATTAAAATAATAAATGTAGGTTTCAGTTTATTAACGTCAAGAACTTAAGTTACATTAAAATTTAAGTTAGGTAAAAAAATATTTTAGAACTTTTAAAATTTTGGAAGTAATTTATAGTATATTGTGTATCAAGGAAGTCGAGTTTTTGCAAAAACTCGAGACCTGAAAGACTTTGCCTACTCGACAGACACGATATTTAATGTAATAAATGTATGGCTTTCGAGTTTTCTCGTGAAATGACGTCTCAGATTGAAGGTAAGCTTAAAGGGAAAAGTACCACGCATAGTAGTGCGCGTGACTCAAAGTAACGAATGCACATGCATGCGCATACGCCCCGGGCATCTAAGTGCACCTTCTTCATCGATATCAGAAATTGTAGAAGATTTTTGTAATTTTTGGAATTTTTAGGGATTTTGTAAACTTTCGGAAATTCAAGATGTTTAAACATTTTCAGAAATTCTCGGTAATTATGTTAATTTGCGTTTTTCTATGTTAAGGTCAAAATTGATATTTTTGAGTTTAAATGGGGGATGATACTGGGACCTACAGTGAACATATTGGGATTATAATCATATCCAGAACGTAACCAGAAGCAGGTATATTTCATGTTCGGAGAAAAATTGTGACATTTGTGCAAATGGAACTCATGAAGATTAGATGCTTTTTTCATGAAAAATCATTTTTCAAAGTTCCAACATAAAAATGTCCTGCTGACTCGCTTTTTCTACATGGAGGGTTCGTTTTGGCCTAAAATGCCAAGAAATTATACAGATATATGCCCTTGCACGTAACTCTATACCGACCATAAGGACCCTTTTCACGCTGACATTCAATATTTATAATAATTTACCACTAATTTATGGTATCTTATCACTTCGTGCTGGTTCAAGCAATAACCCTTATCCGAAGTCGGCTTTGCTTCGACGAGCGGAATGTTAGTTACACGCTCGGAAATAACGTTAAAGAAGGGTTGCCAACTTATAAAATTTAGGTACTCCAGCTGATAGAAATTCTCGGTAACGTAGGTCATCAAAGGTAATGATGCACGCAAGTCGCAATTTGCAGATTACTGACTGGAGTAATGAGTATTTGTTCATATAATATTCAGAGCAAGATCGTAGTAAGAAGAAAGTCCGGGGGGAGGGGGGATTTGTTAGAACAAAATTTCGTTGTGTATAGGGATTAGAAGCCGCGCATATGAAAGGCCATGGCCTGCATTCAGTGTCAACAGAGGCAGTGAATATTTTAGGCTATATTTGTTTGGCTTGAATGTATTTTCGGAGAGTTTCGATCAGCTGGAGTACATGAATTTCATAAGCTGTTTATTGAATACATGAATTTCACGCTGTTTCTGAAGCGAAAGATTTGTTCCCTCTAACAGTTCTCCGCGCATTTAGTTAATCTTCGCTTGCCGATATAAAGCTGGTCAATTAAACGTCAAAACGATAGTGAGTTTTCCACTCATAAAAAGACAAGAAGTAATTTTAAGTCAGTTGTAAAGACAGCCATATAATTTGCCACTTATTGGAACAAACAAAGGTGTCACAAAGCAACTATATAATGTCTGTGCCTGAAAATAGAATATTACTAGTCAGTTGAGCGGTTCAGCGTCTGTACTTATGACCCTTCATACACGGGAATAGTTGAATGAAGTTAATCAGAATGTTAATAATGATGAATGGTTATAATAAAGCTGCCGAATGTTACCATACATTTTCCACGCTTTGGCACGTTTTGGCAAGCATTAGTGGAAGTGGAAGTAGAGAAAGGATGGAAAGTTCGTGAAGTTGGTGAAGTTTGAGGACTGAAATTAGGGGAACTAAGGGAAGGTAGATGAATGGAGGAGAGGAGAAGTTAGGGTGAGTAGTGGTTGGCGAAGTGGCGTTTGGTACTGAGGGTTTCGTGGGGAAGGTGGGAAGGCATACGTGGGCGAAGTAAGGGAAGGGTTAATTGAGAGGAACGATATTACGGAATAGAGTGGAAGTGAAAGGAGAAAAATTTTGTTTTGCGAGGGCTGAAAGAGCAAGAGGGAATGTGGGAAGGGAAGACTTAAACGAGTTAATTAACGTATTAAAAGTTTACAAAACCCTTTCTTTGTAGACGCGTGGTACATACCTAGACACATTTTTTCTTTTAATCTAATTTACAACAAGGCTTTAGTACCCTGGGAAATAATGATTGAGAGTCCTAAAATACTGTTCTAAATCACAATGTAAATAACAAATAAATGAAATTGCATTACTTAAACAGAATACGAACTATAATGGACCAGACCAACATGTGTTTATGTATATTTTCTGCCATTTCTCAAAAGCTCAGTTTTATTTAGAAATAACCAGGCGGCAAAGACAAATATGTGGGATGGTCGGTAATATGTGTTGCTGTAGACTATCATTTGCCCTCAACGAAATTATTTCTTCTTTTATATCAAGTAGTTGAGGCAATATTAAAGCATTTCCTATGAAAGTTGAGTTATCTAACAGGCGTATCGGATAAAATTTTAGACAGGTTATTTCTTAAATATGTATCAATGTCTCCATCAGTTCTGATTCTTCTCCATACAAATTATCGACTTGGAAGAACAGTTTATTTTTTTTAAATGTCGAGGTACTGACGTTATTGTAAATGTGTACAATTTATAGAAAATCGTTGAAGACACACATTTATCTTTTAAGAAACTATTGAGTTTTGCTAAGATGCATTGCTGAACATGTCTTATGCTATTTAAATTATTCGATCGCAAGTTACATTTATAGTGATTATTTCTCTCAGTTATGCTACTTTGCCAAGCTTTGACAAGACAAAAATAATTAAAAATCGATCATTTATCTCTATCAATCAAAATTAGTTGGAGTTTTCATTACATAATTACAATTATTGAAAATCAATGTCTTCATCAGTCCTGATGCTTCTCCATAAAAATTATCGACTTGGAAGAATAGTTTATTTTTTCTAAATGTCGAAGTACTGGCGTCTTGTACATGTGTACAATTTATGGAAAACCTCTAAAAACGCCCATTTATCTTTTAAGAATCTATTGAGTTTTCTTAAGATAAATTGCTAAACAAGTATTATGCTATTTAAATTATTCGATCGCAAGTTACAATTATAATAATTGTTTCTCTCAGTTATGCTACTTTGCCAAGCTTTGGCAAGACAAAAAAATTAAAAATGAATTATTTATCTCTATCAATGAAAATTAGTAAGATTTTTCATTATATATTTAAAATAACACAGCCACACAAAAAAAGTGTGCGGATCTGGTAACAAGACACACGTATTCCTATGGATTTTGGGACGTTGAATTCAAATTCGGTATCAAAAATCACTCATCACGTCATGGTTGAGCTATAACCTCAAAAAATGACGAAAAATCATGCACTGAGGCAAATAAATTTCAAAATAATGCCACTGATGCAAATTTTCACTTCAAAAACATGTCGAAAACTGTGAAGGATCAACCCTTGCCTGATATCAACTTATTTAACATAACTTTACCCAGCAGAACCTGACTTCACCTAACCTGAATTAACAGAAATTTATTGAACTACACGTAAAGCTCTGGAAGCATATTTTCCCAGTAACAAATGTGTGCTACATCGAATGGGTCAACTCGAGCCTAACCTAGAAATAAATCTAACCTAGCCTAACCTAACCTAACCTCACGAAACACAATTAAACTTATTGTGTTGTCCCGCTGTGTTTGCGGTACCGCTTCATTCAGCTTCGGCTTAACCTACATAGAGATTTAACTTATCCTAACCTAACAAAACCTGACCTAACCTAACCGATTACGCAGGCAACCCTGTTCTTGTGTACTTTCATATTTTGACATTAATAGCAGTAAATGTCTGGAGTTTCGTAACCGCTTATTGCTAGCATTATTCGCCTGTGTCTGTAACCAGGGCACCTGAGTTGTGTTGCGTTAAGCAAAATTTCGTTAGGTTCTGTTAAGTTAGATTCATTTGTAGGTTAAGATCGAGTTAGCCTATTAAATATAGCACACCGTGCGCTTACATAGCTACACGTGTGGTTGAATTTCATTCGGCTAGGTTAGGTTAGTTCAGGTTTTGTTAGGTTGGGATAGGTTTGTATATAGGTCTCTATGTAGGTTAAGCCGAAGCTGAATGAAACGGTACCACAAACACAACGGGACAATACAATGAGTTTAATTGTGTTACGTGAAGTTAAGTTAGGTTAGGTAAGGTCAGGTTTTTTAGGTTAGGATAGGTTTGACCTCTTTGCAGGTTAAGCCCAAGCTGATTCAAACGGTACCGCAAACACAACGGGACAACACAATCAGTTTAATTGTGTTTCGTGACGTTAGGTTAGGTTAGGCTAGGTTAGATTTATTTCTAGGTTAGGCACGAGTTGACCCATTCGATGTAGCACACATTTACTACTGGGAAAATATGCTTCCAGAGCTTTACGTGTAGTTCAATAAATTTCTGTTAATTCAGGTTAGGTGACGTCAGGTTCTGTTGGGTAAAGTTATGTTAAATAAGTTGATATCAGACTCAACCATGACGTGATGGGTGATTTTTGATACCGAATTTGAATTCAGCGCCCCAAAATCCACAGGAATACGTGTGTCTTGTTACCAGATCCGCACACTTTTTTATGTGGCTGTGTAATTGAAAGAATTCTTTGGTTGCTTGTGATTTTATACTTTAATTTACAAATGCTAATCAATTATAAATACTAGACGAAGACTGGCTTCTTTGCATATAATTATATTGTTCAAATATTCTCACATCAAAGTGTATTTATTATATTAAAAAAAATAGCAAAACCTCTGTATTGAAATAAAACGCAATATGATAACGTACAAGCAGGTTCCGGAGCTTTTTAGGGTATTAAAATGTGCTAACATCGCTTGGCCACTACTAGAACCCTCGTATATATAATATAATAAAATAGTAATCTGATCTAAGATCTTGCAATGTACGATATCAAAATTTTACGCTATTATAATGTGATAATTACGATATATACACAGAAAAACGCTGGTGTTAAATTTGTTGCAGCTCAAATTTCATTGGGCTCCCAATGATCATTTGAGAGAGTTTTCAAGTATCAAATGTATTCCTCTGAACGTAGGTGCCCATGTGGCATCTAGGGGAAAGTATCATTTGGAGACTGAATTTTGGCTCATGCAGAATTGTGGAGTTCTGAACCGCGCTGTCATCCACCTGAATACTTGTCAAAGCAACTATCCGCTTTGCAATATTAGCCGAAATAATTGTTAATAAGGAAACCAATTGAAACAGTATTTACCTAATTTTAAAATTTCTTTAATTTAATAGGGCGTACCAGTCACTTAGAATAAAATTATAACTTCCTAATCCAACTTCCAAAAGTTAGGTTAGTCATGCCCGTCGACATTTAAGTTAAAGCCGGCATGCATAGAAAAAGTCATGACCGTCTACATATACAATAAAGTATTTTCACTCCAATCACTAGCTCATTTCACTTAGTTAAATACTGAGGGGATAACAGTTGACCAAATGCATGGGAATCGGTTAATTTTTGCTCTATTTTTCTAATATCTTCGTAGAAAGCAATTTTTCTGTATAAGTGCAATTGAAAAATAGTTTTTCTTTTTTGGAGACTATTTAATGCAATAATAAAATGATAATAATTTTCATTCATGTGTGCGTTAAGGCTGAGCGCTGGTTGTCTACCCTTTGGAGCGCAATTCAAAATTACATTGAAAAACAATTCTTGTAATATAAATAAATAATTATTAAAATATACATAATAATGTATACAAATTGTGTAACTTTTGATTTCAGACAAGAAAAAAATTTATAACACATATTTGATGAATATTCATTTTCATTGAATTTGAAAGACTAAGATTTCTCAAAATATTTGTTAATAGATACATTTTTTTAAATACCATATTATATTTCAGCATCTTGATATATAGAAGCTAATTGCAGAATATAATAGTAATAATATTTAAATAATTCTAAAACAAAACTTCAGATTGTTCTTTTCGATTGAGACATGACAAAACGACAATTGAAGCCTGAAATAAAAGTTACACAATTTGTATATATCCTTGTGGATATTTTAATAATTATTTATTTAAGTTACAAGAATTGTTTTTTAATGTAATTTTGAAACGCGCGCCAAGTGCGGCCAATGAGCGGTCAGCCCTAACGCAAGCGCAGTAACTCAGGGTGCCAACGTTGGCATCACTGGTCCACAGTACAAGCCGGAAAAATAAATCAAATCAGCCGGCAGGAAAAAGTTAGGATATGAAAGCCTCAATAAGGTATTTTCACTTCAACTATTAGCTAACTTCACTTTGTTAAAAGCTGAGGGGGGAAAATGGATCAAATGCATGGAACAAAACTTTATTTCTGTAATATATTTGTAATTAATCATCATTATTATTATTATTTTATTATTTCATTAAATAGTGATTAAAAAATAAAAACTATTTTTTAACTACACTTATATAGAAAAAAATTACCTTTTACGAAGATGTTAGCAAAATAGGTCAAAAATGAATTGAATCCCATAAATTTGGCCCCTTATTTTCCCCTCAGCAATCTACGAAGTGAAGTTAGCTGTTTATTGAAGTGAAAATACCTAATAGGCTTTTATCTTATCAGTTTTGAATATTCCCGCCGCTATATTTGAAAGATTGCAATGTTTCACGAAACTCCCAATGTTTCATGAAATCTTTCATCAGGCTAGAGTTTCATGTTCACGTTGCACTAGATGAGAAAAAACAGTGTCTAAATGATGCTTTTCCCCTAGATTCTCCGAATGAACCTGTGTGGCTCAAATTTGTTGCAACTCTATTGAACACCGATTTCGGTGTACATTGGAGGATCGACGATTTTCTGTGTAGCGCAGGAATTACGCTATATATTGCAATTCTTGCGATATCGTTTTCTCCTTGTAGGACCTACGAGCAGCTTCAACATTTGCAATAAATGAAATAATTCAACGAGCATATGTACGCATTCTTATAAAAA
>NC_046666.1:75558398-75560420 GCF_010883055.1 Belonocnema kinseyi | reverse complement strand
GCCAATAACTTGTCTGAACACGCTTTATAAGATATTTACAGCTATCCTAAATGATAGGATTGTTCGGGCAATTGAACCTGTGTGGCAAGAAATGTGTGAACAGTGAGGCTCAATGAAAGGCGTAGCCGGATGTCGGGAGAACCTGCTCATCGATAGATGTGTGTGCAAAGATGCAGCATGCTACCAGCGTGACCTATCGATGGCCTGGATTGATTATCGGAAAGCTTTCGATTCTACATCCCATAGACTTATCATCTGTCTTTTGGAAATCTTAAAGGTTCATCCGCAAAAAGTTGGGTGCATAGAGAGATTGATGCCGCTTTGGAAAACCAGATTTACTATCTGATCTGGCAAAAATCGTGTGACAACTAACAAGGTCACGTTTCAGAGAGGTGTCTTTTAGGGCGACACCATGAACCCACTCCTCTTTTGCCTTACATTATTGCCACTATCTCTAGCACTGCGCCATTCCGACGGGTACTTGTGCGGCAAACCTGCTGATCGAAAGTACAAGTTCACTTATGTGGTTTACATGGACGATCTTAAGATCGATACTAAAAACAAAGAGCAACTGCTTCTAGCTCTGGGGATTATCGAACGATATACTAAGGAAATTGGAATGGAATTTGGGTTAGACAAATGCGCCAAGGTTTATTTGAAACGAGGAAAATTTAATGGCATCCCTGAAGATCCTGAGCTCATTGATAGAAGCGCCATACGACATCTTTGCGCTGGAGACTTATACATACCTGGGCGTGCCACAGAGCCGCATTCAGGATGTGACATCTATAAAGGATACTCTCCGAAGCAGATGCAAACGTCTCATCCGACAGATTTGGTCTTCCGAACTGTCGGCGAGGAACAAAGTATCTGCAACGAACATGCTTGCCGTCCCGGTACTACTCTATTCATTTGGAGTAGTTCCATGGACGAAGAACGAGCTCAGATCTCTTGATATCGGGACAAGAAAGGTTATGCACATGAACAAAAGCATGCATCCTAAGTCTTCCGTTCCGTGACTGTACATCTCACGCCGTCAAGGGGGTCGCGGAATATTGAGTCTTGAATGTCTTCACAATAGGATTATTCTGGGTACAGCACATAGAGTTGCAAATGGAATAGACCCTCTTCTTAAAATGGTCAGGAATCACGAAGAAGTGGGCAAAGGAGCATTTCTATACTAAGCAGCGGAGGAGGCTGCTGAAACAGTCGGACTTGACTTCAGTATTAGGGGTGAGCAAAATGCATCAAATCTAATCTATCTCGAGTACTCACTCCTGTAAGCCCGGATTAAGAAAGCACAAGAGAAAAACTTTCGTGAACAGCTCCTCGATAAGGGGATGCACGGTATCTTCTACAGAAATGTGAAGGATCAGTCAATATCTTGTGAGCTAACGTTTGCTTTCCTTAAATCGCCCGGATTGAAGTCTGGTACAGAGGATTTTATTTTTGCATGCCAAGACGGTGTCATTTCCACCTTAACATACCGTCGCCACGTTTTGAGCCAAGACATTCCCGATGATAGCTGCAGGTCGTGCCATGCACACCCCGAGCATTTAGCTCACATACTATTTAGTTGTCCAACACACGCGGGAACGACCTACATTCAAAGGCACAATGCGGCACTAAGAGTGCTTTATTACCATCCCTGTCATTCCTACGGCATTCACCTGAATATCGCTCCTCTAAATGCTCCTAGGGAAATTGAGTCAATTGTCGAAAGTGGGAAGTGCCGCATTTACTGGCACTTTATATTCTCGACAATTGTTTCTGTTGCTCACTCGAGGCCTGATATGGTTCTTCTTGACTTCGAGAAGCGAACCATGTTCGTTATCGAATTTTCGGCACCAGCTGACAGAAACATCATAGCTAAGGAGAATGAAAAGAAAGAGAGGTATCGAGACCTTATAAGGGAGTTGTAACGATCGTACCCGGAATATTCTGTTAAACTGATCGTCCTTATCATCGGCGCTCTTGGAGGTGCCAAGCTTTCACTTGCTAATAGCCTAAAAAGCATCCCTG
>NC_046666.1:75557218-75558298 GCF_010883055.1 Belonocnema kinseyi | reverse complement strand
AACAATGCCGACCAATCTAGAGCTGGGGGAGCCAATGAAAATGGATTCAATGCGATGGATCGGCGGGATCTCGCGACCTTTGTGTGGACGGAGCAACTGAATCACGACTTGCTAGAGTGCTACGATGCAAGTGTGGCCCATGAACGGGGTTACATGGCACAGCTGCATGCTCTGTGGTGCGAGAAACACCCGGAGCTATCGCACATTTCGCAGCAACGTCTGCGAAACCATGCTGAACTACTCCGTAAAAGGGGCTATGTGAGCGGAACGCCTACTCTACCACAGCTAGAACAAACTGGCAACAAAGAAAGAGAGGCGACACTAAGACCAACCGCGGGCAGACATCCAATAGAAGAAGAGCGATGCTTTACGACCCGGAGAAACATCAACACCAAGGTTTCTCTCAAGCCTAAAGATCTGGCTGAAATGAATGACGAGCATCATGGACATTTTTCCGGTGAATCCGACCTCTGGGCTATCAATTATTGTGTGTATAATGCAGCGAGAGCTTTGGCCGATGCAAACCGTAAAACAAAACCAACAGTTGATCATAAGACCAAAAGACGAATGCATCAACTTGCCATAAAGATAGGCTGGGCAAGACAGTACGCGTCCCCCATTCAATGTGTGATTGACTACATCACATCTGGCAGGAATTTTAACGTCAAGGTTCGAAAGTTCGCGCGCGAACTCCGGACCCGTTATCACAAACTTAACAAGTCAAAGCTGCTGACCATCAGACAGCATATTGTTGAAAGAATACGGATACTATCTGACGCTAAGAGAAGTCTAGAGCGGAGGGAGAGGTGGCTCAGAGAAAATCAACAGTTTCTCTGTGACCCATCTCGACTCTTCCAAGACTCTCCAGTTACTGTCGAACACCCGCCCAAACCAGAGGAGGTCGAAGTATTTTGGAGAAAAGTCTACGAAGTTCAGCATAGGCTGGACGAAGACTCAGAAAATATAAATAGCTTCAATGAGTTATGTGTTGCCCTCATAAAACCTGATAAAGAATGCCCACCCATCACTACCGAGGAGGTGAAAAAAGTATTAAGAGGGATGAAGAACTATTCCGCACCG
>NC_046666.1:75546126-75557118 GCF_010883055.1 Belonocnema kinseyi | reverse complement strand
ACACGCAAAGTTCGATGTGCCGTCACACCGCAGTCTGCCTAGTCCCTCCCCGAATTGACTGAGCAGTGTCAGGCAAAGTCCGAAGTAGCACATTCACTTCGGACTCTGCCTAGTTAAATCGCAAAGTGCCCGACAAGCTCAGGCGAAGTCCGTAGTTAAAAGAAAACCTATGGAGTTTACTTTTCTTGCTGCAGAGTAGGCTGGCTCGAGAATTTACAATTCGAAAAAGTCTACGGGTCGCAAATGTGACCGGATATGAAAGTTTTTTTAGAAATGATCAGCATTAAATTTGCAAGAAAAAGATTCGATTATATTAATCAATTTTTTTTACAATATATTTATTTATTCAACGCAAGTTATTTTGTAAAAAAAGGGTAACAATAAACTCGATCTGTATCATATTTAACGTAGTATTTTTCTAAATTCAAAATATGCGACGAGTTTTCTGCAATTTTGAGGGTTTATCGATCAGACTCTTGTTTGTTTGTTTTTTAGGTTTCGCAAAGTATAATATTATTAGAAAAAAATATAACTGTATAAAAACGGGTGTAAAAATAAAAAAAGTCGTGCTTAAATATTTCGTAGATGATTCCAAATGTTGTTTCAGTTTTTCGCTCGGACCCCTTGTAATGAATTCAAAAGTTTAAAGTCTATATAAGTATATGAAACTTCAGGGTTTTGGTTAATTAGCTAATCACAAGTCCCCTAATATTTGTTTCTAAATTTTGCGAATAATTAGTCTTAGCGCGATAGACAATAATGAAAGAACATAAAAGATATAAAGTATTTTATTACAGAGACTTCTATGTATAGTATTGGATGAAAAAGTCCTTTAAAATCACAATTCGTCGACGACCTCGAGTCTCCGCAGACTCGTTTTTCGACGGTTGAATGCACCTTAAAAGAAAACTTTTTCTGTTCGTGATTCTCAAATTGGGTTCTACGTCGCAAAGTGTACAAATTTCCTCAAATTACTTTTGAAAAGTCTAAAAAATTTATCATTAAGGAGTCGCAAGAAGTTAATTTGCCTAGAGAATTATTATTATAACAAATCAATCTCTTTCCTAACGAGTCGTGAAATTCACAAATCAATGTATATATATATTTAAATACTCAAAGTCCAATGTTTTTATACAGTTGGCATTAGAAGCTAATAAAAATAAAAAATGCTACATATTTAGTAGTCTAGAAAATTATGCATTGTAGAAATTTATGAATTTAATAAAATTTCATCATCCGAGTTTTATTACTTCTGTTTTAGTTCGTGTTTGATAAAAATCCTAGTCAGGAGGAAATACAGTGCGGAATAAACTTTTTCGTATTTAATGCGAATGGCTCTAACATGTTTTGTTGACTTCTATATGGTATCCCGAGAAGCAATTTAAGGAAATATCGTTGAACTATCTGCATAATGGCATCGTGTTTCTCCAAGCAATATTCGCCATATTACGAAGTGTCCCATTACACGAGCTTCAAATTATGAGGTGGAATTTCATGAAAAATATCTTATGGCGAAATGGCTTTTTACTCAAATATAATTGTTTAAATTTACGTTTATAGTCGTCATATTTGTATGAAATGATAAGATCAAAAAGAAAACGTCAAATTTCGATGTTTTGTATAAATGATAAAGTTTTTTTCTTTATGATATTTTAAAATAAAATTAGCATATGTAAGGAATAGGAGGATGTACTGCAGCTGCGTCAAGTTACCCCTCACTTGAGAAAATTAGGCACACTATTCTTAGTTTATAGTATTTCAATAATAGATAATATTAAATAATAATAATCAATATTACATAGCTTACGTGTAAAAAGTTATTTTTAATTTCAAGTCAATTTAGACATAACACTTCGCGGCAATAAGTAACCCACGAGTGCGCAGTAAGGTGGTCCAAAAATGCATGGTGAATTTTATTGTTTATTTTTTATGCATATCGCACGGAAAATTTTTTAAATCCACAAAAAATAAAAGAATTTTGTTTTGTTTTGGAAAAAATGATACTCAGAGGTTCCGCGAAACCCATAAAGTCTAACAAGTATTTCCCATCGAAAAAAAAAACGTTTTATCATGCAGAATCATCAATGTCAGGTGAATCGAGTTAAAACTCAACGTTTCTTATTACAATTAGCCATATAATACGAATAAAAACTTATTTGGTAAATATCATCCAAAAAAGTATGTTTTAGCATGTCCCAAGAAAACCCCATCAGTAAAAACCGTGTTTCGTGACTTTTTTGCGTTAATTATTATTTGTTTATGGTTTACGTCAAAAAATTGTTTACAATACACAAAATTCTTCTTGTTACTGATTAATGACTGTTTATATAAATGGTTTAAACAATATATTATTTTTTCAGCAATTTTTTATCAGAATAAACTCAAAAAGTCGAGGTTGTATTCGAAATTTTTAACATCTATTAAACCTTTTAATTAGAGTAAGGAAAAGCAAATTATTTGAATGACAAATATAATTGTGGCAATAATTTATTATTATTTTTAAAAATATTGTCTTTAAATAATGCTAGAAAGTTGCGAATTTTTTTCAAATATCCAACATGTTGTCCACTGTTCACTCAGAGTGAGATAATAACTTCACGCAAAAAAATGATTTTTTGATCATAAAAAAACATTAGAACACCAGAACCGCGTTTCAGTCACCCACGGTGTATTCATTCTTAGAACTGCTGGTTGAAGCTGCCCTGACTGTTTATGTACGTTTCGATTCGCCCCGAATTAGTTCCAAGGCTAATATGGATCTATAGTTTCTAATATGGATGATTCTACATCAAATTTACAAAAATGTATTTTATTCTTAGGGTAAATACGTGTGGGACTGGTGGAACCTATAAACATCATTAAAAAATGCATCTGTTTAGATTCGAAAAATATCTTCCAAACAAAAAACTTAAAATGTTGAAAAATTAAAAAATAGCGGTCATCTAAATGGACCTCAAAAAAGGTATTTCTTAGAGTTACTAAAAAAAGCTGGCACAAAATTTTGGTAAAATGTGAAAATTATTTCTTCACGGAATGCAAGATCTCAAAGCCCAAAATTTAAACAAATATAAAATGGCGGCTATTTCCAAAGTCGAAAAATACATTTTGCTGAAATTTTCAACGCAAAATATACTTTGGAATTTCGGTCAAACAAAATGTTTAGCTTCAGAAATTACTTGAAAAATTTGTAAATTCAAAATTAAAATTAAAATACAAAATAGCGGCCAATTCAAAATTAAGAAAAAAACTTATTAAATTTTTTGTAGAATTTTAACATCGCGACTCGTTGAAACTCTTCCGCAATAGGTTCAAAGTTTTTAGATGTAGCATCAGCACCCTCACGCTTTTTTCAAGACAGTGATCTTGTAACTCATTAAACTAAGCACTTTTTTGGAAGGCAATTTGCCTTCAAAGATATCTTTTCAGGTAGAACATCCAGAAGTACAATTTTTTCCGACTTTTTGATTGTATTTACAATTTTTTAGCCCTTTTTTTAGTTCACTTTAGAACACAGGAATTGTTCTTAAGTACTAAGTACTCAGTACTTTTGATCTGAATCTGAAATTATCTAAAAATTGCAAAATACAAACTTTCATGGATTTTTGTTTGTGATTTGATAACTTTAGTTACCTTTAATATAAATAAATAACATATTCATAATAATTGACTTAGCAGATTTACTTTTGTCTAGACAGTTTTTTTTTCATTCAAAGTGTTTTTGGTGAGACTTAAATAATATAAATTAAGTCCTAGAATCATTTTTTTAAATTGCCAGCATTTTACGACAAACGTGAGTTTTCAGTTAAAAAGAATATTTAAAAAAAATAGACTAAAAATAAATTAAACTATTTAAATGGTTAAATAAAAAAGCAGTCAGAGAAGAGCTCGGAAGAGACTTCAAGTAAGGGTTTCGTGGACGTAAATTTAAAATTAAAAAAATGGGAAGTTTTCCTATTATTTTCTTATTATTCTTTGAGCCATCTCCAAATAAAATTTGAAAAAAGAAAAGCTTTCAGCACAAGGGTTTAAATAACCAAATTTTCCCTATCTGTCTTATTGATTTTAACAATGGATATAAAAAAAGAAAACTATGAAACTGAAAATTAAAAAAAAATCTTTATTTTATATGCCAAGAGTTTCAATTTGAGCTACTCCCGAAAAATTTTAAATCGGAAACATATT
The DNA here is from genome assembly GCF_010883055.1 of Belonocnema kinseyi. Lineage (NCBI taxonomy): Eukaryota > Metazoa > Arthropoda > Insecta > Hymenoptera > Cynipidae > Belonocnema > Belonocnema kinseyi. The sequence goes on along the minus strand of NC_046666.1, from coordinate 75,552,936 downwards.
TTTTCCAAGATTCTTATTATTTTTACACGCTCAGCAGCGGTCACTTTATGGGACTGATATAAAACCTCAGATTCTTAGCTTAAAAAGTTTTTTTTTGGGAAAGGCAAGACCTAAGTCATGGAAATACGAATCATACTAAAAATAATACTTATTTTAAAACAATTTTTTGGCCTGTGAATAATTATAGTTTGAAAAAATTACATTAAATTCTAATAATCTTTGAAATCAAGTTTACTTCAAAATTTGTTTATTTTATTTTAAATGTTGTTAAATGTCAGTTTCTTCGCCATTCCCTCCTGAAAGCAAGTGTAATAAGTAAAGTTTGAAGATAAGATTTATTTTCTAGTTGAAAATTTCAATTGTGCATATCTAATTAAATTTCTTGTTTATTTGGTTTTTATGGAAAAATTCTATAGGAAATGGAACAAGGAAAGGACAAATTGTGAATGAGTGCATAAGAGAGCCGTAATTAAAGAGCCGGTGACGTACTGTGTTGGCATGAATGGAAGTAAATTGAAGTTTGTGGTGAAACAGGAACGAATGAAATGGAGAATTACTTTCCGAGGAATCCTAATAAATTTAACTTAGCGAAAAGCAAAGTCTCATACACTTCGTGTTGTCGTTTCGAATTAGCTTCAGAGTCACGCATGATTCTTTCCATTTCGTAAGTATTACTCGTACCTATATTTTCCATGTGAATAACATTTTTCAGCTGAAAAATAAAAGTGAAACATTGTGAAGTATTTTTTATTTTGATCGTTCAGCAGCAAAAAAGATACCTGAAATATTACTTTCATTGACGTGGAAAAAATTTACTTCCAAAATAAAAATAAATAAAAATAAAACATTTTTTAATGACATTTTACATCAGAAATGGATAAATATGAAGAAAAAAATATTTATAATACTACAACAATATAAAATTTAATAAACACCTTCGAGGGTAGTACATCTTTTTTCCAAGTAATATAGCGATACATCCATTTTGTGTGCTGTGCAGGCTTTCAGTTCATATCAAACGAAATTACAAAAAAAGCTATCAAGTATAATTATCTGGAATAATCATGTATTTTCGACCGTTTATGGATTGTTGGCCTAATTTTCAACCGATCCTAATGAAACTAGGCATTTAGCTGGCCAATGATTAAAAAAAAATCTTAGGCTTGCTCTTATGGTAATATCTTAAAAACTAAGAGATTAAAAAAAATACCATAAGAACAAAAAATCGTTGATATTTGCTCACCCCTATGTACATCCTAATGTATGGAACCCGTTGGTCTAAAATTTTAACGAGATGTTAGTAGCAGCAGAATTTTTCTACGTTTTTAAGAATCTCCAATATCCTGAATAGCTTTAAAAATTGTACATATTTAGTGTGAAGAAAGGAAAAATCTGAAATGAAATAAATGGTACAATTTTCAAAACTATTTGACACATCAAAAATTTTTGTCAAATGCATTGAGAATATGTTACTAAAGATATATCATTAAAACTGATTCAAATAGGTTGAATAAATTAGACAGCAAAGGTAATCACGTGGGATATTTAAATTTTTAACAATTATTCAACAATCATGCATTTTATATCACAACATTTGGCCTAATTATTGACCTAAACATATAAATAGAAAATTTTTAATAATAAACATAAATAATATTATGTTAAGAAATCGATTTTCGCACCAGCGCGTAAAAAATAAAAATCTATTGAAATTATGTTACTAAAGCCTACTCATTAAAATTAGATATCAATGGTTTGGATAAATTTTAGTCATTTGACGATAATGAATTGTTCATTCAAGAAAATAAAATATATTTATATTAAATTTTATAGAAAAAAAACTATTGGTTAAGTTCAGTAAATCCAGCCACTCTTTTAATTTTAAATTGAAATAGAAACATCCAAACGAAGTTTTAATTTCAGAATATGGTACCCTCAAACGGAGTAATTTTGAATATGTGGGGTAAATTTGGAGACTCATAAATGCCCTAAATCAGCAGGATAAATTAATCAAAACTGTTCCCAGAATCTAGATACAGTTCAAATCGTAACTGGTTCTAGATTCTGATTAAAATCACCTACCTGAAGTAATTTAAATGATCAATTTAGGTATGTCCTAATTTTCCCACATGTTAAAAATTACCCCATTTGAAGGTATCATATAATATAATCAAAGAATAATTTAATTAATTTAATTAATTACTATTTACCTAAAATTATTTTTAAATGTTTATTTGATTTTCATATATTATAGTAAATTACTCATTTTATTCATGTTAATTGAGTGTACATATATTTTCCTAATTACAGAACAAGAACATAAAGCAAGTATATGAATTTGTCAGATTAAAGTTCGCCAAGTAATTATATGGCAAAAATATAACTAAAAAAATATATGAAGAATTTTTGTTTATAAAGGGCTCTTCAAAAATAGTTAAGTAAACTTCAAGAAGCCATAAATGCGTTATTAAAGTTGGAATCGAATTCATTGTAGGTAGGTGCAGTTTTTGATAGTGAATAATAATATAAAACTGGTTTGTAAAGAGAAGCGACCGGAAATTGCGCAGGCACTAAAAATCATTTTTTGAATTCGATTGTAATTTATGAGATCTAGAGGCATCTGGTTTTTCGTTTTGCTCATTGATATATATGTCTGGATCTCGAAATCTGCCGATTACGAGAAACAAGCTCAACAGACGGCCGTGTATGTACTATCACCATTTACCATCAAGCAAATAAATCAGTTCGATAAACCCGACCCAAAAAGCTTGTTAACAAAGCGCATGAGATCAAACGCTATAGCTATATATTCAAAATGCGCATGCCATCTAAAAGTCTAACTTGTTTGGTAGTTTACGATTCCATTTTTCTATTATTGCAAATACTGAGTTGAAATGAATGAAAGTGACTCGATTTAACAATGTTCTACGTTTCTAAAAATTTCTTCAATTAATTTTCTCATCACTTAGTTGTAAATAAATTGATCTGTGAGTAAAAAATCATAATTTGTTTTTTTAAACAAAATATTATAAAATAAAGATAAATTTCTAATAAAGTTAAATTTCTAATCAATTTAAATTTCCCCTGAATACATTCATATTAATGTGAATTTATTGAACAAACCAAATGATTATATAAGCAATATAATAACATTATTTAAATTCTAACTGATTAACATGATTTAATATGATCAACAGAATCTAAATAAAAGTACTTCCAGAAATTTATTAAAGATATGCATTGATGTATTAAAACATTTATTTTTTACCATTTTTTTATTATACAGAATAAGGGTTTTAAAATACATTAGGTACTTTCAACAAAATATTTATATTTTTTAAATGTTCTTCAAACTTGTTCCCGATAATTAAAGAACTTCAAAAAAAGTCTATGTAGAAAATTTGATATACAAGAAAGTATAAATAAGCTTGGGTAAAATAATACCTAATGTTCTACGTGCTTATGCAATCAACAAATATTCAATTTGTTTATAAAAATAACAAATTAATTTTGCGAATCGCAAGATTATATCTTTAATTTCGAAATTAGAAAATTTGAAAGCAGTCTTTCGGATATAAAATTATATACATATTATGCATAAGTTTCTATTCGTGATTATGAAGAAAAGTTTCGAATTAAATAATTACTCCAAAGTATTGAAACTTTATGATCATTAAGTGCGACATTTAAAAGCAGTTGCTAAAAAAATGCCAATGATTCTATCTGAGCAAAAATTATGGTTAATTAAAAAAAAAATTTATAAAGATTAAAAGTAAATTTGAAATAAAATCTGTACATAGTCTCATGCTACCGCATACAAGCCTATGGATTTAAAGGATGCAGAGAATTTTCCAATAACATCTGTTATAGGAAACTCAAAAAAGTATTGCTCTAATTCCAGGATTAAAAATAAATCGGACGAGCTTTTATTGATGGAAGATAAGCAAAACAGAATTTATTTCTAGATCGAATAAAGATTTTATTTAAAGGCTTTCAGTTAAAAAATATTAGAAAAAAATTTATTTCGGATTAAATATTGTGAATTAATTTGCATTTTCACAATATCACGTTTAAGATTTACTTTTTCAATTAGTCTGCATTTAATCTTAAATTCTATTTTAGATCCTTTTTCATTTCTCACATACAATCCAGGAATTCCAATTTATTTGAATAATTACTTTTTCAAGTTTGCATACTTCCAAGAATGAAAGGTTTCAAACTTTTGAATGACGCACTTGATTCTGAATTGAATTTGTCTTCATGATATGGTTAATTTAAAACTGTATTAAACTTTTCAATCAGATACGTCTAGGAACTTCCGTAACAAAGTTTGTTTAAAAACTATAGCTATTATACTTTCACATATTTTCGTACAAGTTTAACGCGAAAAAATAATTTTTTTATTCAGAGAGCGCCAACTCACTTGTTCAATTTTTATAGAAATATTAATATTTTTTTCGTGTTAAGAATTTCACTCGCACATGGCCCTTTCATTTAAAAGAATTTATTGAATGATATTAGGAAACTGTAAAATAAGTTTGCCAAACTTTTATTTCATTACATAAATATTTATTTTCACACCAGGGGTTATTTTATTTGTTTGTAAATACAAATAAACTTACTTGTTGTTTTTTTGCATTATGAAAGAAAAAATCGTGTTCATTATCAAAGGAAAGGAAAGTTTATGACTCTTAACCATTTGGTGTAACCGCTTTGGATGAAAACCGCGACGCTACTGACGATTTCCACGCAAGACTGTGACCTCCTACCCCCGTGAAATATCCTCATCCCCTTAACAAACTCTCGACAGTTGCTTTACATCTAACTTCTTCCCACAAAAACAGATTATAGAAGCAATCCCCTTCGGAAATTTTTAAACGCCAAACATTAACACTTGTGCTAACTAATTAATTTTTCGTGTATTAAAAGATCAAATTTTGTTTAATATGAAAATTTTGCAAAGAAGATATTTCTTAGGGACCATGTACCCCCTCTGTAAGGGTTCTTAAGTTTTAACTTCCTATCCCTGACATATGTAATGTTTGCCAACTAATTTTTTTTTTTGAATTTATTTAGGTGACATCAAGAAATAACGTAAGACGATTTTGGAGGAGGGAAGGTTCCTGGTCAAATATAGCAGGTCCTTTTGGATTAACAAAATAGTTTAAGCAAGTAGTTGAATTTTCAACCAAAAAACATAAATTTTCAATAAATAATGTAATGGTTGATATTTCAACCAAGAAAATGCTTTTTTTCATTTTCATTTTTAACAAAAAAAACTTGAAATTTCTATCAAAAGAGAAAAATTTTCGAACAAAAATGGCAAATTTTCAAACAAAGAATAAAAATTTCATCCTATTTGTTAAATGCTTAAGCCAAAAAGACGAGCTTTATGCCAACAGATGGATTTTCAACCAAGAAGATTAATTTTATATAAAAGATGGATTTTCAAGAAATCACGTACATTTTAAACCAAATAATTGCATTTTTAAATTGAAAAAATCAACTTCAAACTAAAAATGGTACATTAAAAATTCCATTTAAAATTTTTAGATGGAAGAACACATTCTCTGCAAACGAGTTGAAATTTTAACCGGAAAATATGAACTTTCAAGAAAAAACGTAATATGTAGCTGATATTTTAATAAAAAAAGAGTTTAATTCAAAACCAAAAACAGTTGAACTGAACCAATAAAGACGAATTTTAAACAAAAGACTTAAACCTTTTACTAAAATACATAAATTTTTAATAAAACAGTTGCATTGTTAATCAACAAATTGATTTTCTATCAAAAATACGAATTTTCAAATGAAAACAAAACGAATTTTCAACAAAATATTTGCATTTTTAATCAGAAAAGACGAAAAAGAACGGGAGTTCAGCCTTAGATCAAATAATTGGGTCTTCTACTAGATTGTTGAATTTTCATGCCGAAAATAAGAATTTTCAACAAAACAGTTGAACTTTTAAGCAAAACAGATCAATTAAAAAAAATATCTCCCAGATTTATTTCCAAGAAAATATATCTAATTACTTGAAAATAATAATAAAATGCTCACTGGGCAGGCATATTTTTATCGTGCGCTACGCGCTCAAATCCTTTCTCGCCATTCGTTTCGTGCTAGGCTACTTTCGGTTCTCACACTTGTTCTATCGGCCTTGAGGAAAATATTCCCATTACATTATTAGTACTTAGATTTTTTATGTGCATTTATATAATTTTGTAACAAATTTTAATTATTATAAAAATAAGCAAGTTGAATTCTCAATACTTTAAATCAATTATGCAACAATTTATCATTATATATTTATTAAAGAAATTTTTTGTAGGTGTGCGCTATGAAGAACTTCCGTATTGCGGTTGGCCCTACTAATCAGAAACAATTACCACGCATGCCAACTCCTCCTATAGGGTGTCGAGGCTTTATTAGAAAGAATAATTTTCTTCTTAAACTCTCTTTTATATTACGTTGTTTGACTGATAGTTGCAATCTTTGATTTTTTAGTAATATTTTTTATGTTTGTCTGAAAAATGTAATTTTTGGTTTGCAATAGAATTTTGGATGTTTGATAGAAAACTTGTGGGCAAAAAATGTTTTTTCGTCTTTTTTCTTATGTTGCATAGTTAGTCTAGAAAATGTAATGTGTTATTTTTATGAAAGCATTAATAAACATAAAACAAATACAATACGTCTTTTAAAAAAATGATTAACGCTGAAATGCTTAAACACGGTGGCGAGTGTATACCACATAAAGTTTGCGAATTGATAAATTTATGTTTCGAGATGGGAGACGTCCCAGACGATTGG
>NC_046666.1:75532488-75546026 GCF_010883055.1 Belonocnema kinseyi | reverse complement strand
TCTCTATCCCATCCACACACTACTCCTTTCCCCTGCCGAGTGAGTCACGCCTACCCCGAAAGGGAAATGGCTTAATGGTGTAATAATAATAATAATAACTTAAGGAAATTCGCAGATCTTACTGAGATGAACAATTTCATTTTTTAACATTTTTTTCTTATCTCGTGTCTTTTGTCTCAACATTTTAACGTTTGATTTTTCATTAGACTTTTTGATGGGTAATCGAGTGAAAACTATTCGACTTGGTTCTGATTTGAATTACCCCCAATTAAGACATGTTAAAAAAAGGGTTATTCTGACTTTTAGAAAAGTTAACCTTATAGTACAATTTAAATTTGGTTGAAGAAAATTGGTTACGGTTATACTGGTCTAGACCCAGATATTCTTTATTGATAAATTAAGGATAACTAGTTTAATTCCAAAACCATAAAAGTGATACATTATCTAATGTCTCGTCTCCCTTTTGAAACGCAGCCAGACATTACCGTCTTTACACGGAATCAGAACATAATTAAGACGAACTCAAGTCGACGCACCTCTACTCGCGTAAACGCACAACTGTTGGATAAACAAGGCTGGTTAACGAACTTCGCCTTTCTTTCGCGGCCCTGAACAAGTATGCCAAAGCCTGGCCAATTCAAACCAACCAAAATTCAAACTACTACAGACTACTACTGATACTAGTAGTACTACTCCTGTGTAGGATTGTTGGCCCCTCAACGAGCGCCTCACCAGGTTGCGGATACAGGAACGCCTCCAAGATATGGGTGGTACCGAGGAACTCAAATACCTAAGGAAGTCAAAAACAGTTAGGGGAAGGCACCACGATAAAGAAACCAGTCATGAGCGAGTATGTAAAATTCACGTACACCAAGGGAGTAAAAATCTCTGCCAATTCCGATCGGGTGCAAGCCTCGGTGGCCAGTTGTGATCCGATGGATTTTGGGGACAAACAAACATACTTGGATAGGGCTGCGTGCTAGGTTCTAGAAGCTCCTGTAGACGCGGCTGAAGGGCATAATGTGAGTCAAACGACTGTGACCCAACACGATATAACAAAGGTGGAACGAAACCTGTAAGAGGGCTGAGAATTTATTGACGAGTTGAAGGGTTTATTTAAAAAGATAACGGTTTTCTGCTATAATAAGAAAAACATGTTCTTGCCAATATTAGTCAAATGGCACTTTAGTTTCGTGCGCTTATAAGTTTGATAGGCCGCTGCAAGAAAGATAAATGTCTATAAGAAAAAGGCCATTGCAAAGAGAGGCACAAGCCAAAGCAGCACTCAGAGAAAATCGTGGAAATTGCCATTCTTCATCCTGCGACAAGCTCTTCCAAGCTCCAAGATCCGTAACTCTACAGCGCCAAGAACTTGAAACCAAAAAAGGTGGATGGAGAAATAAAGCCTACAACCAGAAACTGCAGGAAGCAGAAGAATACACGGAGGCGAGCCCGACCTAACCGGTTTCTCATAAAACCGGTCGAGGGTTTGAGCTACGCGGAGCTCCTCAAGGATTTCAAGCAGAAGTTGAACCTAGACATTCTTGGAGTAAGAATCAAGGGTCTCAGACAAACCAGAAACATAGAATTTCTTGTGGAAATAGCGCCTGCAGCAACTAGTGGATCCAAACTATCCCCTGCCATTAAAGAAGCGGCCGGTGTCGGGAGTAGTGTACGCGAGCTCGTGCCCCGCACTGAGGTCGAGGTCCTGGATCTTGACAGTACAACTGAAGCAGAGGAAATATAGTCTACCTTGAGAAGACACTACGTTAAAACCACGAATGACGAAATAAAGGCGAACATGGCGGAAGGACTTCACAGGTAATGTGAAGGCCTTTTACAAGTTGAGGGAAGACCTAGCTTTAAGGCTAATACACAAGACACACCTGAAGGTATGATGGGTGGCCTGCTATGTGCGAAAGAAGAAGAAGGCCTTATGGTGCTACCACTACCTAGGGTCTGGCCACATGGCAGCCTGGTACAAAGGTTCAGATCGGATAAGATGCTGCTTGAGGTAGGGCAAAGAGGGCCATAGAGCTGCAGCATGCGAAAGCGCGGCGCAGTGTTACCTCTGCGCCGCAAAAGAAGGGAAACCACAAACAGACCATCAGTGTGGGACGATGAAATGCTGGGCCTTCAGAGAGGCAGGTTCGTTAAAGAAGCCCCACGGACAAACTAGCTAACCAATTACACCCAACCAGGATGCCGAAGGGATATCTACCGATGACGATGCGTAAATCTTAGTTTGGGCAGATATGGCCTGGCAAATTTCAATTAGCCACCTGCAGAAGGACGCCGAATATCGCCGTCGTGGCTCATAACGCAGGCTCTGAAATAATGCGGTGAGTGGTTCCGGATTCCTGGTTTGGCGGGAGAGGAAGTTTCAGTGGGGAATACCGTTCTTTAGATCATGTACTAAAAAAACTACTATAAATATTACTACTAAAACTACTACAGACAGCCACCATCATGAAAACACATTTTTTTCACTGAAAGGGTTTCAAAACCTGGAGATTTGGCGAAAACTGACGATATGAAATTTGGAATAAAACTAATACCTTCTTATTAGGATGAGAATGTAAAAGAAAGTTTATTCCACAATTCCTCTCTAGCGATTTTTTATTTTTGGTCTTAAAATTATCGTCAGATATCACTGAAACGATTTCAGAAGGAAAATGAGAGGTTAATCCCTTTTGAGTTTAATTCAATCCAAGCTCCCCGCATCCACTAAGGGAACTCAAATTTCCAGGTGTTACAAAATATAAGTTAATCACAAAGATACTTTCGTACGTTTTTTTTCAGTAAGGCAAAATAAATTGACTTTCATGGAAGTGTTAAAGTAATTCAAATATTTTATTTGAATAGTTTTTATCCCTGTTCTATTACATTATTCAACAATTCTGATTAAGTCTATCCCATTTTATCACTTTTTATTCAATCGTACGTTTTCCGTTAAAAATGTTTGGCTTATATGTACGAGAGACGAAAATTACTGTAAATTGATTGTCGTTTAAATTAAAAGTCATGTGGCATGGAACATTGATTTTCTGCAGTAATCGAATTTCAAAATGAACAATAAAAATCGAAGAGTCGATAAGTGTTCAAATGTTTTAAAGTAAATCCATTTAATTTTTGTGAATTAAAAATTATAAACAAGAAATAATTTTATTTGTTAATAGTACTACAATTAACGAATTGTCTATTTCTACTGCTGGTTGTATCATTTTTCAACATTGTGTATCGTCGGCCGCATCAATATACTCAGCCTAAAATTAAAGAATATGATTTTCATACATTGTTTTTGCAAATGTGGGTTCTAACTTTAAGCAAACTTAAAAAAAACGTTTTTATTTCATGCTTAATGAATTTAAAACGTACTAAAAAGTTATAAATTATTTTTTATTAGACATTAACTCATGAAAAAAACTTTTTCTAAATGAATAAAATGTATTCAATCCAAAAATAATAACAACTGACATTTAAAAGCGTGGGGCACATTTAGTAATAAATGATTGTCCCACTGCAGCTCCTAAGCAGCGAGTTGAAACTCGCCCCCCCCCCCACTACGTAGCATTTCGGCACATATCTAGATCTACCTATTTCAACTGGCGCGGTTTTTGTTTCTCAGGGCCACTTCCACCAACCTCAGTTAAATCATTGGTTAACTGACAGCGGGTTAAATGTAATGCCATAGTTAAGCGTCGATTATTATGTCGCGCGTTCCACCACGTTTTTGGAGGTCCCGGTTATCTAACCAGTTTTATTCGTGCTATCTGTGACAACATGGGAGAAAATAAAGTGAGATCGCCTAATGTGCTTCCTAATGCTCCTTCTATTTGATCAGCAAATTATTTACACAAGTTTTTTAAAGCGAAATTTCATTTGAAAATCAACGTCGTCGAAAGTATCAAAAAAATTCACTCTTTCTTTGAAAATTCGCGGTCTCCTGCGGATAAATTCAAAAACGCGTAACTAGCTTTAACCGCTTATTACATTTTTAACCGAGGTTGATGGAGTCGACCCTTAATATCATACTTTTAAACTAATAAGAGTGGGGACGGGAATCTCCGCGAGTTATATACTGATGTATATGTGTTGATGTGTATAACCATAACGTAATCTAACTCTCTCTTTTATGCGGACATTTGTATACCAGCTGTACTTGTTAGCACGCACTAGCGATAAAAAGTATTATCTATAAAAAACAATATTTATTTATGCAAGATGCAAATTTTTTTTCAGATTAGTGTATTGTCATGGAAGACACGTCGACTAAAAAAAAAGAAGTTTCTAGCATGTGAAAAAGTGCCTTAATTTTCGATCAGCACATTTGATTGCCGACATGAATGAAGGGCAAGTTAAATAAAACAGTTTAAAAAGATACAGATTATTGTTAATTTGTTTATACAAAGGATTTAATCATTATTGTCGTATTGAAATTTGTAAATTTAATTTTGAAAAAAAAGCTTTCTTGTTTCACATTATTTTTCCGCAGCAACTCATTCCGAATTTACATTGTGAGTCTTAAACATTTATTATTTAAAGCTCTTTCTACGCTTAATACTATATCTGCTTTAAAAATACCGTGTCCCGAACTCGTATTATTCTTATCTCCATAAAGATTTTTATCCCCTTGTTTCTTTTAACCTTTTTTGGGTAGGTGAAACCCTTTATATTCACAATATTCAAAATTGAAACGCATCACGAATAAACCTTAAAAGTTAGGGTCTTGATATCTATGCCATACTTACTTTTTCAATTCAAATGTTGTGCCAAAGATTTTGGATACATTTAAATCTTATAGGGTGAAAACGAAAAATTTAAACATTTCTTTTTCCTATATTTTCGGTTTCATTACATGGTTAATTGTATAATGTAAGATTAAATGTCCTTTCAAGATAAAAGCTTTTTTTATACCTTATTTCAGAAAACTGTAAACGTGTACAGTTCTCATCAACTTCTGGGCAATATTGAGACACATTGATCATGGAATAAGCGTGAGAAAAATGTTGAAAATATCGATATAAGCTAAACAACGAAATATGGATAAGAATATTTTCAGATTGGTTTGGAAATCTCACTGCATATTTATTGCATAGTTTACTCCTCGTTCATATCTACACAGAAAAGCCCTGGTGTTAAATTTGTTGCAGCTCAAATTTCATTGGTCTCCCAATGAGCATTTGAGAGAATTTTCAAGTCTCAAATGTGTTCCTCTGAACGTAGGTGCTTTGCGATATAAGACTAAATAATTGTTAATAAGGAAATTAATTCCAATAATATTGACCTAATTTTCAACTTTCTTTCATTTAACAGTGCGTACTAGTCACTTAGAATAAAATTATAACTTCTTCATGCAACCTCCAAGTATCAGGTTAGTCATGCCCGTTGACATTTGAACTAAAGCAGGGATGTATAGAAAAAGTCATGACCGTCTACATATACAATAAGGTATTTTCCCTTCAATCACTAGCTAACTTCACATCTTTGAATTCTGAGGGTATAATAATAATTGACCAAATGCATGGGATTCGGTTAATTTTTGCTCTATTTTTCTAATATCTTCGTAAGAAGTAATTTTTTCTGTAGAAGTGCATTTGAAAAACAGTTTTCCTTTTTTAGGGACTATTTATTGCAATAATAAAATGATACTAATCATTATTCATTATTTATTAAATATTTTAAGACTGTAAGTACTCACTAAACCCTAAAATGGTAAGTTTAAATCTGGTATAAACTTGTATATTCAGAAATAGAAAGTATGATTTTTAACTTTTTATTCAAACTTAAATGCTATATTTCCCTTTAGCAAGTTTATTGGGTGACGTTTAAATTCATGTTTTCCCTTTAGCATTTATATAAATCTCTTGCAAAACTGTTTTGAAATATTACATCAATAAAATTGATTTAATTTCAATAGGGGTTTTCATGAATATAACATTTTATTTACTGAGTAGCAGGGAGTGGTGGGACAACTAACACCGCACTGGAGACATTAGGAACTAATCAACTTGGGACGGTAAGGGATAACCATTTTATTTTCAGATTCATAGGGCTGTAATCTTTTCACGTGAAAACCTTTCATGTCAAAGTTTCATATGTTTTATGAAACATAGGGATCAGAAGAAAAATTATTTTGTGCATGCGCACATCGGTTTGGTTTCTAAAGTCAGGTTAGGATTTTATATTATCGGTTTGAATTTTCCCGCCGCTATACTTGAAACATTACAATGTTTATCACGAAACCCTCAATGTTTTATCAAACTTTTCATCAGGCTAAAGTTTCATGAAACTTTACATCCCTACTTATGCTGGAAATAAAATTTCTTGTTTTATCATACAATTGTATTTACCTTATTTTTCATGTATGAAACTAGCAACTGCAAGATTATATAACTTTAAACTTCCGCAGAAAATCTAGTGGAAATTTGTTGAACGCCAGGCATCAATTTCGATGCAGACGGTCACGACTTAGTTTTTACACCCCGGCTTTGGTCGTTTGAATGTCATGTAGGTTTTGACTAAACAAAGATTTGAATATTATATCACGCCAAGTACAATTTTTATTCCAAGACACTAATAATAACTGGTAAATGGGAGGAAATTAAAAGTTAGGTAATTATTACTATAATTTACCTGCTTAGTGCTTATCAACATATATTTCACCCAAATAACGCCCGATAAAATCATCTTGACAGGTGACTGACAGTTTGTGGACGACACTTCACGTTACTCTGGCCCCCTCAATTCTTGAAACATGTACATAATATACATCAACTCTCCTGTGTATCGCTGCATAACCCCCTTAACCCTAACAACTTTTCTGGTTACGGCCTTGCGTCTTATTATGCATTGTACGCATTATCACGCATTATTACGTGTAATAATGGCATTATTGCGCATTAATAAGAATTATAAAGCTTTATTTCGTAATCATTTCGCATTATTTTGCCCTTATTACGCAGATATTACGGCGCTATTGAAGAGTATCGCACCAATATCAGGGAAAGAAATCAGTTGAATTAAAAGTTGAACCATAAATAATCTCAAATAACTAGTCATAACTTAAAGTTTAAATTTTAGATATATTTATACGTTGGGTTTATTTTGTAAATAAATTCCAGCATTATTTTTTTAGCCTATAGCGAACGTATAAAATCTGCAAGGTTTTAAATATCATAAGTTCCATAAAAATTTCATAAACTTGTCATAAAAATCCTAAGAACTAGTGCATTGGTATCCTAAAACCGTATAGACAATTTAAAATTGATAGACATGCAGCTTAGTTATCCACGCTCAAAAAAAGTTATTGAAAATTTCTGGAATGCAGAGTTTATAAATTTTCCTGAGTTTGAATTTTGTACCTGAAAACTTTCTAGTGGCAAAAATGCACTATAGAAATAAAAAGGCCATTACCCAGGAATCGAAAATTGGAAATGCAGTGAATTTAAAAAAAATTATTTTGGTATTGAATAAAATCACGTTTATATCTTGTGGTTTTAATATTTTATCAAGCATTTGTGAAATTTTTATGCACATGAATACATTGGCAAAAAAATGACAATAATTCTATTACAAACTTTCATTTCGACTCCTCGCTGTTACTGATTTTTTTCTAGTGTATTTATATGTTAAAAAGTTCGAACATGATCAGCAAAACGTGTGGAACACAAGTTATGCAAATAATCTTATTATATATCAAAATGAAATTAAAAAAATTTGCGGTATTTTCAATTTTGATTCTGGGTCTTTGCGATTTTTTCCTAGAACATTTTGGTCACTGAAAAATGGAGATAAATTAAATAGGAATTATATCTTAGAAAATACTTATATAAAATCCATAAAATACTTGGAAGACTTTTTTTACTATACTTTTCTAATTGTTTGAATTCAAACATTAAAAATGTGAAAATATACCTTTTTTAATGCTTAATGCAAGCCAACGAGTGACTTTTTTACTTTTATTTGCTTCTGTTGAATTTAAATTACTGCTTTCAGTTTGCTTTTCAAAAAATACGTTTGATGCAACGCATTTGAAGTTCAATGATTTCAGCTGTGTTAAGATTGTGATATAAACATTTTTTTGGTTTACACTAAAAACTTCCTAAGTATTTTACTTGTTTTTCACAATGATAATTTTTAACCTTTAGATTGAATAATTGTACGTATAAACATGAAAGAGTAGACCAATTTCACATTTATAGCATTTGTGAAATATGATTTTTTTATTCTGATATTGTAATAAAAAGAGAGCGGCTTAGCCTACAAAAGAGCTTAAAAAATCAAAAATTTAATCAGATAAATGATCAACATTTTTCCGTATACGATGAAAAAAATTTATACATCATAAATGGCAGAAATAAAGGCGTTTTTTATGAGACGATGTTCTACAACGGGATAATTGTAAGTTCAAAAGTATTTAAAGCCTTAATTAATAAGGCTATTAATATATATTATGATATTTAAGACATTTGAAATTTATAGTATTTAGTATATTGAATAATTTTAAATTCAAAAGATATTTAAATATATATGCATGAATTTTAAACTGAAAGTGTTTGATAATTTTAGATTAAACGGATTACGGATTATTACGCGTTATTACATATTTATATTTAATTATGATTAATCCGATGGGAATAAACGTTAGTTTCTTTTGTGTACTGAACTTAATTATTTGCCAGTTGAAATTGCGAATGTGGTAGACTAAAATGTGAAAAAGACAGTTATAGAAGTGACTCTAATTAAACTGGTGAGCGTTTCAAACTTTTATAATAATTAAACGTTTTCCATAAGGAAGTAAAGATTTAATAAAAGATACAGATTTGTGAATTTATGACCAACTTTGAAATTGGACAATTCAAAATTAAAATATTTGAAGTTTGAACAGTTTCAGATGAAAAGTTTTTCGAAATAGACGATTTTCATATTTAATGAACTGCTAATTTAAATAGTTGGAAATCTTTATTTGGAACTTGACATTTTTACATTTTTAATTGAAATATTCTAAAACGAACTTTTATAATTGGAGCCCTTGAACCCCATAAATTTTGTATTTATCTTTTTTAGTTGATTTCTTTTTGAAGTACTTTTATTCCTACGGTATTTTAAACAACCCTAAGAATAGACCAACATCATAATTGATGACAATAATATTTTTGTGGGACGTAGGGCACATAGTCTACGGTTAATATATTAAATATTATTGTTATTCTATTTCAAAATAAAATGATTTTTAAATGACGAAGGCATTAGGAACTTAAACATTATAGTCTTTAATTGAGAAAGAATCATCTTTCATTCCAATATCTAACAATATCTGATATTAAAATTTTTGTTATACCTATTGCTTTCCCCATAAATTTATATGCATTTAAATCTGTTCTTAAAATATAAACGTAAAATTTAATAATATTATGAATATTGAAATTAAAAATTATTTTCTCTAAAAGGATATTATAATAGTAGACATAAAAAACTGCTCTGATATACATATAAAAGGGAAGACCCATTTCCCAGAAATTCAGCAAGAGATAAAAAGTAAGAGTAATTTGTCATCCCAATTCGACCCTTAAGATTCTAAGACAGGTGAGTCATTTTGTTTTTTTCTCTTTTGTCGGGTTAAGTTACCTCAAGTTAAAATCATATTTTTTCTAGAAATATCCAGAACATAATTTTCTTTCAGCGAAATTTTTTTTAAAGTATAATAAATGACGAATGAAGTATTTCTTGAAGCGATTTATGATTATTTACGAAAAATCGGGAAAATGTAAGCGTTTTATATTTAAAGAGTCCAATATCATTAAGGAAGTTCCCACTCTTTGGATCAGGATTTTTAGAGATTTTATTTGGAAAAAATGATACCGCGAATAGAGTTATTGTTTTATCATGAAGTATGAAATTCTGGTATTTTTAAATTGTTTTTCTTCAGACTAATTCGACTTCAAATCAGCTTAGTTCATGGTGATTGGACGGAAGCTTCAAACGTCATATGAAGAATTTTTTTCTTCTAATTTTTGGCTTATATATGGTCCAGAAAAAAATTCCTAGGAACCGTAAAGCAATTGCAGCGATAAAAAACCAGAAAACCCATACTTGCAAAGATATTCGGTAATGCTCCCCAGAAAGGAAGAGGTGCTGATTTTTTTAACCCTCCTATTGGAAAGGTACTTTTAAGAGGAGTTGAATTTTTTTTTAATATTTCCATTTGCGGAAGATAGCTAAATTTGAGAAAAACTACCCTCTTGAAATTACCTTTCGAATAGGAGGGGTTGAAAAAGTCACCCCCTCTTCATTTTGGGGTAGAACTCACCGTCTATTCTTGGCCGGACGGGGGGATATGTTTTCTCGCATGGAAATAGAATACAGAAACGGTTCCAGGGAATTTTTTTTCTGGACCATATATAAGCCAAAAATTAGAAGAAAAAAGTTCGTCATATAACGTCTAAAACTTCAGTCTACTGTCATTGTGTCAGAATGATTTTTTATTTGTATATATATATATATTTTTATGGTCAAGATATTTGTTGAACAGTTTATGCTTATACATATAAAAGGCATCATGCCAGTTTTATGGGTGCTTAATCATTTTTTATAAGGAACTTTTTTTTTATTATAATCTTTGATTTTTTGTAAACGATACAAGATATCAGAAAACAGGAAGCGATATGCGTCCAGAAAATGTTAAGATTCTATTTTTCCAAAATACTTTTTTTAATATTAAGCAGCTGCTTTCCAAGAAAAAAACCTAGTAAAGATACGTCATACACTTGCAAGAATTTTACAAAAACAACGGCTAAGTTATCATTTAAATTATTTTTGGAATCGATTGAAAGGTTGATCAAAATATAAATTTCTAATAAACCTGTTTAATGTATGACCTGTTTAATGAATCAACCTAACATAAGCTGAGCCACTGCCTGAAATTAATTTATAAAATCATACAAAAATAATGTGAGGTTGCATGTTTGAATATTTTCTTAGGAAATCGGAATGAAAAAGAAAGAATGAAAGAATCTGTCTGTCTGTCTGTCCGTCCGTAAACACAATAACTCTCGAAAAAACAAACGGATAGCAATTTCAAAATTTTTTTAATCAACCGAAAATCAAAAATTTAAGCCAAAAAAACACGATGTAAAAAAAGCTAGGAGAAGAAAAAGATTGCTTTTTGAAAGCCCTACAAGATTATCATAACAAATCTTTGGATTTTCTTGAAAAATCGAAAATTAAAATTTTGATTGAATATGAATATAAAGACGCATAAAAATACAGATATCTAAAAGATATATTTTTGATAAGGTTTTATTCAAGCATTCCTCATGCAAAGAAGAAATATCCGAGAGCTAAGCGCGAGGTGTAATTATGCCCGCGCGCGAAGCGTAAAATTTAAACGTCGCGTGCCTATGCTATTCATAAACTATTCTATTCTTTTCATCAACTCCAAGTTTATAAACAACGATACATTCTTCTGGTAGGTTAAAGTGTATAATATTTAAAAACTTTTAGTTCTTATTTTTTTTCTGAAGTTTGAAAATGTATGGAATAGATTCTTTAAACGACTTGATCAGGCAATAAAAGAAGTGATATTTCGGAAGTGCATTAGCAAAGTGTTTATAATCTCGGAAAACATCGTTACTTAAAGTACTTGAAATTGTAAACTCCAAGTGTCTCATCTGTTGCAAAGGACTTGTGAAATTTAGATGAAGAGATTTCCTCAAAAGCTGAGAGCATTTAATATCTTTTACTTAAAGTTCTTGAGGGACTTTTGATTAACATCACGTATAATCTTAACGAACTAGGAATAAAAAGGGGTCTTGAATCATAAAAGAAAAGCTCATTTGCCACAAAGATATGCAAAGGTGTAAGGAGTTAAAGTTTTATTTTTAGTGCACGAAGAAAAAGATTCACCATGAAAGATAATTACACGATCTTGTTAATCATGGCTTTTTAAAAACTCGATTTTGTAATTCGTTCTAGTGTTTCATTCCACAGACATTTTTCCTATCAAAAATGTGGTATAACGATATCTCGTATACGTTGTTGTCAAAAACCTGCTTGGTTGCGACACTGCGTGGATATGACTCCTAGTGGCTATTTTCAGTTTGCTTATTTGTTAATGAAAATTCAAAATACTCTGCATGATAAATTTTGTAAATGATAATTTAAAAAAAATTCATTTGATTTCAAGAAATTTATTTCCAAATAGTTCTAAGCATTACTGATAAAAGAGAAAATGTCAATATAGTAAATAATTTTATAACATTGTGAAATAATTCTCCTCTTAAAATTTTAATACCGCACTATTATATGTATACTTTTCCACACTTTCAAAAAGATGAGAATAATGAAATTATGTATAAAAACTGAGAAATTCTCAATTAACAAAATAAATACCCTGCCAGTACGGCTAAAATGATTTGTCAGTTTGAATATTCATCTCTTTTGGAAGAATTTTAATCTTTTTAGTTAGAATGCAACTTTTGGGTTGAATATTAATTTTCTTCAGTTAATGATTCTATTACTTTGTTTGAAATGCGACTTTTTAGCCTTGTGCAGAAACCTTTATAATTTCGGCTGGGTGTCCGTCGTACATTTTTCCAAGAGGTCAAGTGAGAGGAAATGAGGTAAGTAAAATTAAAGGGAGAAGGGGAAGTCAAGGGAAATTATGGGTGGTGAAGCGAAGGGTAATGGGAAGTGGTAAGTGCGGGGAATTTAGAGCGTGTAAAGAGACATTAGTGGACGATAAGCAGGAAGAATTAGGGGAAATCAGAAGGTGAGTATGGGGTGTGAAGGGCATTGGGGTGAGGGGTATGAAAATTGAGGAGAAATAAGGGCAAGGAAAGTAGGGAAAATTAGAGGGAATTTAGCGGAAGGTTAATTAGGGAAAATGAGATTAGTGAATGTAATTCTTTATATTTTTAAATAAAATATTTTTTAGCTAAAATACCAAGAACTAAATTGATCTTTTTTTGGTTGAAAATTTATCTATTTTGTTGAAAATTTGTCTTTTCATGAATTCATCATTTTTAAATTTAAAATTAAAATCCAAATATTTGGTTACTAGTTAAAATACATATAATTTGTTCAAAATGCATTCTTTGGCAGAATATTCATCTTTGGCAGAATGTTATTGTTTAAAATTTTTTTTAAGAATATTAGGGAAATTATATTTATATTACCATAAAAACAAATAAACAAGTAAACTTAAAAACTAAATATATATTCTAAAATGAAATTTGGATTTTAGAATCACACATTATCATTTTTTGCCATTTTATTGATAATTTTTTAGCTTCCACTGCATTTTTTTTGAATTTCGAAACTCCAGATATTTATTTGGTTGCGCAGAAGACGAAACATATTTCGAGATCAGAGAATGATGTGCCATGAAAACAGTTTTGTTTTGAAATCCTCGGGTTATTTCACAGCTTTCTTCGTCTAAAATTTCTCGCACATTCGGTTTCTTACGAAAATCGAATAAATTTCTGGCAATGCACTTTTCCCTGTACTTTCTGGTGTTTCAACTACATTAAATATAT
>NC_046666.1:75513312-75532388 GCF_010883055.1 Belonocnema kinseyi | reverse complement strand
TACATTTACAGTATAAACTACCATTATTATGATCAAAAAAAAATTCTCGTATAAAGAAATTAAATTCAAAGTAAATAAAAATTTCAATTTCTGCTTAAAGTCAAAAATTAAATGCAAATAACAAAATTCTTCAAAATAAAAAAATGTTCAACTCTATAAATCAAAAACGATCTTTGTCTAAAGGTACAATCAAATACAACGATTTAAAATTATTTTAAAACTCTTACATGAAGAATAAAAAATTAGGCGACCGCCAAGTCCTCTAACTTTTCTTCTTTCTCTCCATTTTACTTATATCTTTTTATCTGTAATTCAAATAAATTGAACAAAGTTCCGATGTTCATCTAAGAA
Source organism: Belonocnema kinseyi (assembly GCF_010883055.1). Lineage (NCBI taxonomy): Eukaryota > Metazoa > Arthropoda > Insecta > Hymenoptera > Cynipidae > Belonocnema > Belonocnema kinseyi. Next base: position 75,532,037 of record NC_046666.1, on the reverse strand, counting down.
TTTTATTGTGTACATACAAATAAATGAATAAAATAAGCTGCAACCTATCAGTACCCACGAGAAAGCAAAGATTAGAAATCCCGATCAGTGCTGACATACTAATTCCGCCAGTGTTAATTTTTTTTCAATATATAAGAATTTTTTTATTTTGATTAAAAAAAATACTGAAATTAGAAATAAAAAGTTTCAAGTTTCTATGAAGTTCAACTCACATCTGTTTAACGGTTGACCAAAGTCGGGTCAGTCTACTGAAAGAGCTTACGAGATTTGCAATTGAGATCTAATTGGGTGTAAGTGAAATAGAAATTGATAGGATTAGGAGTCATAAGCTCTATATTAAAAAAATGATAATTATATTACCTTGTAGGTAGAGTAACTGAAAAAATTTTTTCTGAGATTAATCTAAAGAATATTTTAGAATAAGGAAAAATAAGTATCAGAAAAAGGTCCAAATCTTCTATTTTACATAAAAAGAACATAAATGTTTAATTTGATGATGTAAATAAGTCTGTATCCTTCATTCATTGATCAGTAAAGTTACCTCATGTAATTTCGATGTCGATGAAGAAGAAAACGAAAGCTCTTCGTAAGATAAAACATCATACCCGTGAAATTCGATTTTTTCTTCAGTAGTTACACATGTCCCGTAGATAAATGCTTAAATAAGCTTCAGTCGATAATAAAGTTTTAATATGTATCATCTGCTAAAGTGAATGTTTATTGTTCTGAATTTATTACATATAATAAACACTATACACATTATAAGAAGAATGTGAAGCGTAAATATAAAAATAAGGAAGTAGAAATCAAACTACTATGTCTTGAAAAATAAATCAGTGGAAATTTTGAAGGTTTGATAGATTAAATGAAAGATAAAATAGGTATCTGTGAATTGTTACCTATTTCCAAATGTGAAGTTTGGAAATGAGACAACTACTAGTAAATAATATGTGTTGAAGTACGTAGATTTGGGTGAATGCAAAAAAGTTGACTGTTTTAAAATATGATATTTTCGAAAATAAACATTTTACAAACCGCCTTAAATAAATATTTTTTTAATTAAGGATAACCCAAAAAAGTACAAAAATATGACAGAACATGTGACTACAATAAGAAAAAAAGTTTCAAAGATCTTTCATCTTCAGAACAGATAAAAGTATTTTAAAGTATGCAGAAATGACTATTCTCACGATTTATTTGATTTTGTCTTCATCGTTTCAAAACATCCTCCTATTTTATGCTATAATAAATCAATAACACGTATAATAAATATGATCAAAAATGTCAAGTAAAAATGGTGATCATTAGATATTAGGTTTTATTCGGAATCAATTTAGCGTGACAAGACAAACAGTTTTTTGACAGACCTTGAAGTGATTTTCAAAATGTTTAACTCTTAAATATATGAGTAAATAAAAGTTTGCTTTTTTTCTGTGACTCGAAATTTATCTACTTTTGAGTGGTTTACAATCAATTCAAATCAATTAAGATATTACCCGCAATTGATTTAAATTTAAAAAAAATATACAGAGTTAGCTTAAATTACTCTATTGACAAAAATGGAAGTTTTTGATTTTTTTGGCAATGCGTATTCTAAACTTTCCTTTAAAAATTTAAAAAAAGTAGAGTTTATTTAGATAAAAAAGATCAATTTATAACTTTGTTGTCTCTGAAGTCTTACAGTGTGGGATGCATTTGTGTATGGCTTCAAAAATTATTTTATTAATTATCCTGTGTAAGGTGTTCCCGTGTAGAGTTTTATTGTATTTTACGGTGTAAGATTAAACTATGTTAGATTTAAATTCTTAATATTTAATTTCTAGAATTGCCCCCACTCCCACAATAAAGTTTCGTTTCTAGAGAGATGGTCTTATGTTAAGCTAGCACAGGCACAGGGCCTAGCTTGTATATAAAAAATAAGCCGAAATCTGGCTTCACTGCTATATATTAAACAACATTTTTATGAACAACCTCCAGTTTTAACGTTAGAATATCTATAATTAAAAAATCAATTTATAAAAAAACTCCTCTTTTTGGCATGAAACTGATTTGACCTACCCCTGAATAATTTTTTTTTAACTGAAAAAATACAAATGTTTTTATAAATCTAAGGAACAACTTGTTTCGCTACTTTTAATAAAAAAATTAAACTTTTTTCTTGAATACTATATTAAGTGTATTAGTGAATATTTAGTGCATTTATGTTATATTTCAAAGGTTAAAAAACCCTAAAAATGATACCATTTCAAATTAAGTTAATATTTAAAAAATATTTGCTTTATGTAATAACCGTTAAAGTCCAGAAAAATTCATTTTTTCAGAATAAAATCTGTATTTGAAGCACGAAACCAAAAAATTCAGAGTTAATTAATTCGAAATTACTGCTGATGGATTTGATGATGTTAATACCCACAATTTCATAAACCGGCTTTCACATTTACACATAACTGGGATAATTTTCGGTTTAATAACGCGCAATGGACGTACATGTAATAGAGAACTATGCTAGTTTACTACTTCTGCAATAACTGGCGAAAATTGGGTAAATTTCAAGTGTACTGAGTGGAAACTGCTTGACTTGCTAAGTCCGCTAATTTGTCCTTGTAGCCATTTTCACTTACTCCATCTTATTTCTCTACGCTATTTGTTCAAAAATATACCAAATAAGGAAGACTCCGCATAAAATAGAGATAATTGAGGCTACAAGAAATTGAAATGAGTAAAGAAAACTACGTTAGAGTTTCGTTTCTTTCTTAATTTCTGACTTTTGTTATCCCCATCAAAATAAATCTGCACGTAGCTAAAAAAATGTTATCCATAAATTTCGAACAACATAGTTTTATATAAATATAAGCTTTCCAACTACATAAATTTTAATCCCTGAGACAGACTGTGAAGTTTACAAAGCACAATAGTAAAAACATTCTGTCTATGTTCATTCTACGCATTTCTAATTTTTCCCATAGAAAATAGGAAAAACTTCTATGGTCGAAAGAGCAAAATCATAAAAAAAATCCGCATTTACTTCACGCATTATACATTTTATACATTAGACATACAATTAGATATTTATATTTTATTCTAAGCTGAAAGAGAAAAAACCTTGTTAGAAGATATCTGTCTTGGCGGGAATTGAACACGGATCTCCGGGGCTGCAGAACGGAGATATTTCCCTGTGATAAAACCGATTATAAGGTTTAAGAATTTTATCATCCTCATGAAATTCGGCGCGTTTAATAACGTCATTTGGTACTGAATCGCGAAGCACTACATTCAATTGTTTTTTCTTTCATTGCAGCTTTCCATTGAAAATGATAATTTTTCTTACCTGTTTTGCAACTTATGTTATTTTAAATGCTAGTTATTGCAACTATGGTTTTATCATTTAATTTGTGAATATCGCTTTCTTCAACTTCAATCTGCTATCAAAAATATGAATTTTTCTAACTATAAATGGCAATTATTAGGTTAATAGGATATTTATAAATGAAATGGAAATGTATTTCTTCCTATGGCTGCGGCAATAATACTATTTTCTCGGCTATGTCCTAGATTGCCATCGAACTTTTGTAAATATCAATATTATAGTGACAAATTTCACGATCAAGGGTTTCTCCGTGTGGAATTACTTTTAAACGTATATAACGATCATATTCTAAAGGTCAGCGATCAAAGCTTTAAAATTAGAGGTCATCTTTAAAAATTTGGAGAAGCCTTATAAATGATAGTTTTAAACTATAGAGAAAAATCATTTAAATATGCCAAAATGAAAATGAATCCTGACCACATTTTCACAAAGTAGAATGCGTTTATTTCTTTACTTATTGTACTTCAGCATTTTTAATGTGAATATATATTGATAATAAAACAAACTAATAGCACAAGTATTTCAGAATATCATATAGCGCATTTGGGGTCTTCGGAGATCCCACTTAAAAAATGCTTCCAGCAGTAAAAGCGGTTTGAAAGTTTAACTTGAAAACATGTTGAAGAACTCTTTTAGAGTAACTTCATGACAAATGATTGTTACATTGGCCGCGAATTAGGTTTTTGGCTTTTAAAAAAATTATGAAGTCAAAAACATGCTTGGGGTATGAGGTAATCTATAATGCGCTTTAAGGGTTACATCTATTGATAAACAAATGACCTAGATAGTATTTATTAAAATAAAAATGTAATCTCTAAAATATTTCCGATAAAGAAAGTAAATAAGAAAATCGCATAGTTTATATGGCCTGCAATATTGCCAGTGTCAGCCAGTCACATATACGTTCTCAGAGAAGAAAACATTTTTCCAGGTGAGTTCATCAACAAAATATTGTTTATCGATGCAAAGTACGAAAATGAAATAAACGGACGTAATTAAATTTTTTCGTTAAATTTATCTGCCAATCACGCAATTATTTATGCAGTGAAGTCAGTTACGTTTTCATGATGATAATTAGGTATTTTTTAAATTTTATATTCTTTCATTTCTGTTTAGTTTTACTTGTATACAAAATACCTTTCTGAAAAAGTTATTGTTTAAAAGATTACTAAGACTTCACAAAGTCAAAGTACATCAAATACATGCAAGAATTCAAGCTCATTAATCGAATTCACCCTAAATGTAGATCAATAACACTTGAAAAGATCTAAGTTTTCTAAAGCGAAAAAAAAATTTTTTGCCCTATTTTGAGAATTATAACCTTTGAAATATAAAATTCTAGAAAAATCCAACTTAAATATACGATCGTGAGGTAAGTTTACTTAACACTTTGATATTGCAAGCATTAGAAATTGTGAGATATACTACATAGTTACGTTCTACTTCGCCAAAATTCTCTATTAAGCAAAAGGCAATTTAATTAGAGACCATTAAACTTATAGCTTGACCTCCCTTACAATTACTTATTGAACTTTCAAAGGTTAACTGTTTAGATAATGGTTGAGTTTTGCGACCATAAAGTTTATTTTCAAACAAACTGTTGAGCTTTATACGAAAATAATAGAATTTTCAACCCAAAAAGAAGAATATTCAAACAAAACTGTTAAATTCTTGATCCAAATAGATAGAGTTAGAACTAAAAAGGATCAATTCATATTAGAAAATAAAATAGTTAAATTTGAAGTTGTAAAAATTATATACAGCACAAAAAACTAATTTTAAACAAAATTATTAAATTTTTAACGAAAGAGATGGATCTTCAAATAATAAAATTAATTTTTGACAAAGCATTTAAATTTTCAGTCAAGCAGTTGAATTTGCAATCCAAAATATTAATTTTGCATGAAAAAACACGATTTTACAACAAAGATTCATTTTGCAGATAAATAAACAAATTTTTAGCAAAATAGTTTAATATTTCTACCAGATTAATTCTAAACTAAAAAATAATAGCATAAATAGCACTAATTTTAATTGTTTTTAAAGAATTTCGAAAAATTGTTATTCATATTTATATTTTCCATGTGCGATGACAAATCTGCGTTAAAACCTTCTCCCTACGTCACAAAACGTTACAAAATCTGTTACTCTCCCCACTCCTTTGCTGTATGACGTAGTTTTTGAATCACTTCTGACGGGACTTCTGTCTAACAGGTTTGAGTTTTTTGTTAATTTAAATAATACAATTTTATACATTGGATTTTAACGATGCCACTAAAGGCCTGTTCTCAGTTATGTTCCTTTTGCCAAATAAAATTTTAGTCCAAATTTCAACTAAAACTGCAGTAGATAGATATACAAATTTTCAATCTGTTAATTATGGAATTCATTATGCGAAATTAACTTACAAGTTGAGACCGTATATATTTTATTTTATTTTTTTAGTTTCTTGATTTTGGAATTTTTTTGCAAAAATAGATTAATTGTAAATATATGGTTTTTATTCTGCGAAATAAAATAAACAGGAATTGAGATTCATTCTCTAATTGGTTGAATTTCGGTGTATTAATAAACGACTATATACACTTCAAAAATATTCTTTAAAAATCTAGAAAATTTTAATGTTGCTATGGGTGCGGTTAAATCGAATCGCAAATGCTACCATCCCGTTTTATGGAAATGCATGTGATATGCGTACATCTATTTAACTGCAGACGGTATAATCCGACAAATGTGACAGCATTCGCAACTGCGTCACGAATATTTGAATGCGTAAAATATGGTAACAATACAATGTAGCAAGCTTTGAGGTTTGTCGCAAAAAGAGAAAAAGTGTAGGAAGAAAAACCAGAGTACGAAATTCTCAGATGAAAAATTCTGTTCGGTTGATTAAAATCCATAAGGCTGCTAAATAGTAAGTGAAATTTTAACAATATTTTTTGTAATAACTCATTATGGATTTAGGATTTGATAGCAATGCTAGATTAATTTAAGAATCAATAAGAAGCCTAACCTTATACAGATTCCTTTAAATTACTCTTATCATAAATGTAACACTTGGATTGAGATAGAGTGTATTTCTGGAAAAAAGATTCTTCTTTCGATTTCTCTAATAGCTTAACGCAAAGCACCCATCCGACAATAGGATGTTCTGTCGTTCGTTTCCCAGTAGATCGAAGAGAGTAGATCTTTTTGTCAGAAAAAATGTTATTTAAGTATTCAAAAAAGTATTCATTTTCGACCTAGTCTGAAATGACGTTAAGTATTTTGTGTTATTTGAAGTGTTAACTTGATCAATTATTTTGATTTATATTTTCACATATTTTGGGATGTCACCTATACTGATTGATGGTAACTACCGCTGATGATAATACAGATTTCTTTAAACTACTTGTATCATAAATGTAACACCTGGCTCGAGATAGCGTGTATTTCTAAAAGAAGATTCTTCTTTCGATCTTTCTAATATCTTAACGGAAAAGCACCTGACCGGTAATCGCAAATTCCTAGAGGAGCGAAGGAAGTAGCTATTTTTCTAGAAAAAAAGTTGATTAAAAAATTCTAGGAAAAATTGAAATCAGTTTTTAAAATATTTCGAAGTTCTCAATATTTTTCTGAAATAATGAAAAATTTGATAATATTTCAAAAAACTTAAAACTTAATGTAGATTTTGAAGATTTCAAAAAGAAAATGTATAGTTTTTTAACGATTTTAAAAGGTCTTGAGAAAACAAAAAAAAATGGAAAGATTCCTGGGAATCTGAAAAGTGATTATTCATTAAAAAGAATTAATTTTAAGATAATATTTGTAAATATTTTCAAACATTACAAAAGACTTTCCACATTGAAAAAAAACGGATCCGGTCGATTTTAAGACAAATTCACAAATAATTCGAGTCAGTTTCAAAATCATTTAGGAATTTTAGAAGATATGAAGTAATTTGAAATATTAAAAATTTGTAAAAATATTTTCAACAAATTATAAATATTTTTCATTTATTTCCAGACATGAAAAAATCCTGAAAATCATTTGAATCACTCAAATTTTCCCCTAAAAACTTAGAAAAATCCTGTATATTACAAAATAATTTTTTAGACATGTTTAGATAATCCTTAAACAATTATTGTTCCCTTCAAATTATAGTTTGTTCAAAATTTGGTTGTTTCTTGACCGATAAATATGTTTTGCTTGAAAACTCGTCTTTTTGTTTTGAATATTCGTCTCATTTGGTTGAAATTTAGTTTTTTTCTTCATTATCATTGCAACTGTTTGGTATAAAGATCAAATATTTATTGGTTTAGGATTAGAAGGTTTTGCTGAAAATTCGTCTTCTTGGAAGAATTTAGGCCTTTTTATGTAAAATTATAATATTTTCGTTTAAATATCAATTTTTCATTTTTATTGAGAATACATATTTTTGATTAAAATTTTCAACAACAAAAAATGCATGGTTTTTAATAACAAATTAGCCTGCTTTGTTAAAAAATCATGTTGTAGGTTGAAGATTTAACTGATTTAAAAAAAATGTTGATTGGAAATTAAAATCTATGTTGAGTAAAATATCATCATTACATTTTAGCTAGAAAATTTGTGCTTTATGGTAGAAAATTCATGTATTTGGCTGAAAATTCAAAAATGTCGTTGAAAAATCCTTTTTGGGAGGGGAGTCAACTATTTTGTTAATTTTTTTCTTAATAAATTTAACATTTGTAATTTTTAATAGAAATATTTTTTTATCAAAATATCAATAATTACATTTTTCTTTGAGGATTTATCTTTTTTGTTGCAAATTTTATCTCACATATCTAATTTTCAAAAAACTACTTGAATTTTTTCAAAAATCTTAGAAAACTTATATTTATATAACCTTCAAAATAATTAAACAATAAGACTTATAAAATAAATAGTTATTCGGCATTTTTATTTTGTGTTGAAAATGACTTGTGCGGTCGAATCGAAAAACTACAAGTATGTGCAGCGCGCGATTGATTATGCTAGCTTAAGAAACTTGTTTATAATTAAAGATATGACTAGAAATGCAAAAAAGAATAACTCATCTGCGTCTAATAGAAATTATACGTAACATTCATGGGAACATTTCGGATTTGTTTGGTTTCCTTTATTCATTCCTACTTTAGAGTTTATTCAAGGCTGCATGCACATTGCACGGCTTCTCTTAGTGTTTCTCAACACCTGACTACACTCGAATAAATGAGATCGTTCATAATAAAAGTAGATAATGATAAAATAGAATATTATCTAAGAAAAAGTAATCACGAATATGAAAATATTATTTCCACAAAAGACCACCAAAGTAGTTCAATTACACTCAAGAACAAATTACAAGTTTAGAAAAGAAGAAGGCATAATTTCATATTAATGAAACTTGAATTCAACTGAAGTTGAACTAATCAAATTCTTGTTAACTCGACAAAAGCTTCTTGAATTGAACAAAATGTTTCAATACACAAAATTATTTTGCTGTTTCACTATTTCTGATTGCTGAGGTTGTTTTTAAAATAATAAAGAAGAAAATAAAAATTCTAAGATCTTCTGATTTTCAATCATTGTTTGAATAAAAAATTTAAATAAACATTTCGATTAAAAATGTAGTCTCCAGGAAACTAATAACTAAAATAACTGAAATAGCAACAGGAATCTAGTAGACCTGCGTATGATTTCTTTTAATCTTTCGATAATTCCTAAATTTAAAAAATCGTGTGAAATATGGCAGCTTAACCCCAAAAAAGTCGGTCTTATTCAAAAAGAAGGAAACCGATTCAATATAACCTTGCTTCAAATGGTCATTGCAGTACATGGCAGATTGAAAGCTGCTTGAGTTTGCATAATTTTCTAAACCTTCTAAAGATGTTTTAGAATGATTGTATTTTTACCTTAGATTTAAAAAATCTAAATAATTAAAAAATTTGTGTCGAAATCTTCCGGATTTTTCTAAAAATAAAATTTTGTTATTCTTTTGAAGTTTTCAAAATTCATGAAAAGCTTTTAGAAGGTGTGTTTAAAATCTTCAAAAATTTACATTTTACAATACAATTGTAAAGTCTTTTCAAGTTTAAAATTATCTGTGAATCTTTATAATAATAAAATAAAAAATGTTAGTTTAAAATATTTAAAAATAATGTTCGACATTTTGCGTAAAAATTGTACATTTTTTATAATTCTTTTCAGTTTGCTCTTAAATTATATATTATTAAACGAAAAGTCCTGAACAAATTTTCTATGAATCTTAAAAAAATTGATTATTTTGAAACCTCTTGAAACTGTTAAAAAGCTTCTTTTAAATTTTCAAAAATCTACATTTTGTTTCATATTAATTGAAATCTTCTCAACATTAAGTTATTTTTGGATCGTTCTAAAACTTCTAAATATCTTTTGATAAAATTAATGTTCCTGAAAAAGGTTAAAATCCTTTAAAATATAAAAAATTTCCTATAATCTTCCAAATTTATATTTTACATTATTTAAATTCTTTAAAACTTAAAATTAATCTTTTGATATCACTTATAATTTAAATTTCTTTTTTTCATTAAGAATGTTGTACCACATTTAAAAATAAATTCGGTCAAGAAATAAACTTGTTTAGTTGGCAACTAATTAGGTTTTTACCAACAACGTATGCAGTATCTCGTGATTACATTTTCAAGAAAAGGATTTTTCATCAAGTTTTTGCAGGTGATTAGAAAATAAAAAATAAAATATTTAGACATTTTTTTTTAATTTTATAAAAATTGATAAAATAAAAGATTGTTTCAAATAGATTATAAGAGTTTTCATATTTTCTATTAATAAACATCTGTTTTGTTTTATTTATTTTATTATTGAATTCATAATTTATAATAACTGAAGAAGCAGTACTTATTTTGTGATCATGTGGTCCAAAATTATTTCTATGCAGGACGTAGTAAATTTTAATTGGAGGACACGGACGTACTTGCATTTGCGGTCTGCCTACCATTTAGTTATCAGTTAGAGTAACACTTTGTAATACTATAGCATGTTCAAATTCCTGATGCTCTTTCGAGAAAAAATAAATCATTTTGTCACCTCAAATTACGGTGATCGAGATTTTAGTACTCGATTCCCCAAAATCGGCATTCTCGTCTTTCTTTTCCCCCAAGGATAGTAATCTCTGAGAATTTCCTGACATCGGACCCTCTTGGGATACGACAATACCCGTCGAGGATAATTTGGTCAGCTCCAGGCGCTTAAGGAAAAGCTTTTTTTATCCAGTCTTCACGATGGAACAATTCCAGATAAAAATTTGTCATGAGAAAATCTTAAAAATTATTTAGTTATCGAATTTACTATCTTAGGCCAAGAAGTTGACATAGAAAAAAGTTCCGAAATAAGTATATAATCTCAATAAGATGCTTGAAATTTCACAAATGTTTCAAATTTCAAATTGAAACTATTTTAATATTAATTTATAATTTAAAATCTTCTAAATAAGCTGTTTCAGATATGAAATAGAGAACTTTTGTTCAAAAGGAGGTCATGTTCATATTTCTAAGAAAAGATTGTAATTGATGAGAAGAAAAATTTGCGTGCAGTGGAGTATGACCATCATATAAAAATGAATAAAATCCTCTTTGTTACATTTTTCTATTAAATTTGGCAAGATTTTTTAAACTAATATTCAAAAGGGAAACAAAATATTTAAACACCAAAGTCCAAATATATAGTACGTGAGGGTTTTACATTAATAATAATTACTTTCTAAGTAAAAATTGAAATAATTATTGCATAAATTGCAATATTAAATAAATAATTTGAAATTGATGTGGTTAAGATTTTCCTACCAAAATAATGCCACCCGGATTTTTACTGCCTCATCTAAATTTTGTTTTAATTAAGTGATAAATGGTATAAGAAAGGTTTTATATTTCTGTATTACTATTTTTAATGCAGAAATCTGCTTCAATAACAATCAACAATTTTTCAATGATTTTTATTTAAAAGAAAGAGAAATACGGCTACGAAGTGCTATGGGTATATTTATAACACTAAAAATTTCATAAAATTCGTGTTTATTTGATTATTGTGGTATCCCTTTTTGTATTATATTTACAGGCGTTGATTCTGAAACTGACGTTCTTTTTTCAAAAAGTTACATTTTAAACCATAGTCGAATTATCAAATGAAAAAGATTTTTTTTTACGAAAACTGGAGTAGTTCAAACCAAACTAAGAAGCCGAATTTTCAAACAAGGAGTTGAATTTTCACCTAAGGAAAATTCTTCAGTCAAGAGAGAATTAATGTCTACCACATTGTTGAACTTTCAAGCAAAAAGGAAAATTGTTCCAAAAAATGGGAATTTTCAATTTAAAGATAGGGTAATGGGGACAATGGTAGTCCATTTGCTTTAAATATAGAGGATAGTACTCGATTATGAGATATTCTCGTAATATGAGAAAGCGGGGTATCATCTAAACTAAGAGACCCACTCCGCAGGTTCTATCACTAACTTGTAGCCCTTGAAGAAAGAGTAATTTCGTGGTATAGTCCATTTTTCATTGGGCTTCTAAAGATTATAGGCGAACTTTTTGTGAAATCGATGGTGGTCGAGTTCTTGGAAGGGAATCCCTATTTATTATTTATTAAATATGTATTTAGCAGTACACTTTGGCTGGAGTGATGGGGATTGAATAACTAAGTAGGAGAGAATCGTTAGTGTTGAAGTTTTTATTGTACAGGTCGGGCATAGTAAGTTCATAGTTGCACGGTATTGTTCTCATAATATGAGATACCTGTGGTTTTTATAACACTGAGGCTGCGCGGGGGAAATTGGTTACAAAAGGGTTTGTGACTACTGCAAAAACGAAATATATCTAAATAGCAGTAAATTTATACTTCGGAAACATAGAATAAAGTTTTTCATTAAAAATAATACTTTATTTTGCATTTTATTACTTATTTCCTGGGGTATCTCATATTATGAGAATAGTTTGACGAGTTTGGAAAAAGAACTTTTTTACATTTTTTGTATTTTCAACATAAAAAAAATTTTAATTAAAATTTTTTGTTTGAGCTTCTTATTATAAACTAAATTTCCTTTAAAATTTATTACAAGTTTTAAACATAATTATTTTTTATTTCAAGAAGATTTTTTTTTAGATTTATCTAGTCTAAGTATTCATCGAAACTCAATCATTTTTAACTAAAGAAATTTAAGAAATTTCTCCTAAGACTTACTTTGAAAATCACTTTGTGCGTGTAGGGTAGACATGTCCAATTTTGTTTTGTCGAATTATCATGGATGTCGATTACAAATTTCTTCGAATGCACACAAAAATAAACGCTTTTTTTGTTGAAGAAAATTATATTCAGATGTATTCGCAAGCCCCATGCGTGTTGACACGTTTGATATTTCTGTAGAAAAAAAGCTGAAAATGTCTTAAAAATCCGCAAGTTTATAGCATAACTCAATTCCAAGGTAATATTATTAAAAAGATTAATAAATTAGTTTAAACAATTAATTGCTTAAACTTATATTAATTTTTATCTCACTTTATGCGAAAAGTGGACAAAAAGTGTAAAATTTTATTAAACAACTGCAAGTTTCTGGCATTATTCAAATCAATTATTTAGAAAGCGTATATAAACATCTAAGTATCAGTATAGTTTAGTGTTACACATATTAAAGCAAAGATTTGTATAAAACAAAAGAAAACGCTAAAGAAATCATGATTAGCACAAAAATCTCGCAATATTCAATTTTTCACTTATGGGGGTTGCTTGAGAGCCAATAAAACAGACTTACGGGTGAGATACATAAAAAATAATTATTCATTTGCATTCAGCAGCTAAATGTGGAGTTAAATGTTAAATTTCACTTCAATTCATCTATAATATTGATGATTCAGAATAACATTTTCAAAATCGTTTTATACATTCTTATCCTAATGAGAAGGTATTAGTTTTGTGCAAAATTTGTCTGTAGTCTGTAGTCTGTAGTCTGTAGTCTGTAGTCTGTAGTCTGTAGCCTGTAGTTAGTAGTATTTCTGTAGTCTCTAATCTGTAGGCACGATAACTTTTGATCAAATGATCGGATTGGATTGAGCTTTGGCACACTTTTCTAGGACTTATAAGAAAAGGACAAGTTCGCTAGTCAGCTATTTTGAATAAAAATGATAAAAGTTAGTGCATTATCAAAATTGTGCACCTAAAAAATATCTGTATATTGGATATGAATCACCTTTTGTTTTAAATGGCAGTTTTTGTTTTAATTGTGAAAAATGGCATTACAAATGAACAAATTACATTTTGGAAAAAAGGACACAAGCTACCTTTTTCTCACATGACATGTAATGAGAATGTATTCGTTAAAGCCGAAAGAGCTTGAAAAAAGGCTAATTCGCAATCAATTAATTTCATTGTCGAGCGCGAGGCTTGAGATCTAACAGGTGTGCACCATAGGTGCACTCAAACTTTCGAGTATCATTGAAAAGATGCATTTATGTTTAATGGATTGGAAGTAATTTGGGGGCGATATGCATGAAAACTCGAAAAAAACTTCAAAAGCATTTTTGGATCCCCCTAATGTAGACGGTGATGAGTTATGACTTGAATGTGGCATAACAACTGACGGTCTTGATCGAGAAACTCGACTCGACCAACGCTCGAGAACCGGTGTAAGTATTGCCCAAAAGTCTCGGTGGACAGAAATTTTAAATGTCACAAAATTGTTATCTTTACATTCTCATCATAATGAGAAGGTATTGTTTTTATGTGAAAAGTGACTATCGTGGATTTTTTTAATCTGCACATTTCGTGACCCCCTGAATCCGAGAATATCGATTTTACGATGGTGTCTGTCGTTGTCGACGTTGTCGTTTTCGTCCGTATACCAGATATATTTTGAAAAAATATTCGGATTGAGATTTCTTGCACGCTTCTAGGTATAAAAAAAGAACGAGCTATAGCATTTTCAAACAAAAAAAAATAAAAATAAACTTTTTAAGTTTACAAACAAAAAGAATGAAAAATCCATTTTAACATCAAAATATGCAGGATACAAATAAATCAAGATTCACAAAAATTATGATTACAAAAAAGATCAGCAAATTTTTTATCGATCACCTTTTTATAGGATACGTAGTATATTCGTATAAAACAGCACTAAAAATTAAAAAATGAATTTTTTGGTCAAATGACACAACCTACGCAAACAAAAATTAAAAGACAGATGTTCTTCACCAAAAAAGGACTACAAATGTGTTATTAGTCATTTTTTATAGGATGCATCGTTTTTGTTTCATTCGTAAAAAACAAGATGGTATTTAAAAAATTAAACTTTTGAAGAAATGACACAAGCTATGAAAAAAAAGAAGTTGCTCATCCAAGAAAGAATACTATTTTGCCTTTAAAAATTTCGTTCTACCGACAGGTTTGGACAATACTTCACTCGATCTTAAGGCGCTTCCTCACGCTTGAAAATTAGCCATTCTATTACTCTGCCAAGCTTTTCTTCTACAATTCTGAATTGTTTAATTTAATATTTCAACCACAGAATATAAATGCTCGAATACAGAATAAAACAGAGAGCTTTTTTCGAAAAATAGTCTGGTTATTGTTCCATTTCAATTACTTAAAAATCGATGCATTTTTTGCGCCTGGGAAATAGCAAACCGCCACACTCAGTGTACTCATGGTGAACGGAGTATTGGAGCCTGCGTGTCGCTATGAAACTGCAGGTGGTCTAGAGTGTTATTTTTTCGACGATATTTTAAACATCGTAAAAGTTTGGATCGAACCCAAGATTGAGATCGAGTGCCAGTCATGCCACACTCAACTTTCCTATTGTTAGAGATTACAGCTGGATTAAAGAAATTAAAAATGATTAAAGCTTAAGGAATTTAATTTTAATATTCTGCATTCGGTTCATTACATAACAACGAGACAATCAAAAAAAGAAGAAAATCGGTTAATTCGTACAATTTCTGGATATACCTTTTTTCTCTCTCCTCCGAATGTACTACCAAAAATACTGAAAAAAAGATGCTGCGGCCAAAATTGGAAATTTTTGAATGGGAAAAGTATGGAATTCCCATTTATTTTATTTTCATTTTCTTATTTATTTCATTCATTCATTCATTTCATTTCATTTTTTAAATTTTCATTTCATTATTTTCACTTCATGGTGACAACTGCTTGCGTCACAATGAATGTGCTCTTGGTCAGAATCGATTAAATTTTTTTCTTCAAGATTCATATTTTGTGGTTCAATTTCGTTGCTTTTCATTCGAAAAATTAAAATATTATTCACAAAAAGCGGAGGAGCCTAGTTTTTCGAGGTGGAAACCGGGCCATAGAATTATAATATTAAATGGCACAATGTGTACAGTTTATACTATGTTAAAATTTTATAAAAATTATAAATATATTTTTAATGGATTTACAAAATAGAGTGTCTACGTAATAAATCCATACTAATAAATTTTATTTCCGACTCACTCTCATCCTCCTCGCAGCTCATCAAATATGACCTAAAAATAAAGAAACTACATTTTTACGTTCATTATTGTTACTTTTTAGCAATTTCTGTCGTCTTTTTCGTACAAATAATTACAAGTGGACGATTTGAATATTTCCCATTACTTTTTAAACAATTCCTAATTGTTTACAGAATTGTAAATTATTTAAACAATTATTTAATCCCGAAAAATGTAACAAATAATCCTATTTTCTGGTTGCAATGTAATTGTTTGTCATTGTTTGGAGTATTACTCTTTTCTAAAAGCATGATATCATCATTTAAACAATTATTTATTGCCTATATTCCAAATTTCTGAACATTGAGCTAGATATGTCCACTTTTTCTAAATTGGTATCCTATGCTACGTTTTGTTGAATAATTACATCATTTTGATACATTTCTTTTAATGTTTAATACATTTCTATTTGTTTAAATAATCTTCATTTGCTCAATCAGTTTCTTTACAATGACTAAATATTGTATTGCATGACTGTATAGTGTATACAAAGAATATATAATCCCCCTTTTAATTGTTTAAGCAACTATAAATTTTTTAAATAATCACTTTTCGAAAAATACTTTTGAAATCGTATCTTCTGAGTTATACATTATATTCAATAAATTCAAGGACTAGTAAATTCTGCTAAAATCTTAGGGCCAATTTCACCAACTCTCATTAAATCCACGATTAACTAGTCATGATTATTTTTAATCAATGATTAAATAAGAGTTAACCAGCGATGCGTTCTACCAAGCGTTTTCAACCTCTGGTTAGGTAATAATAAACTTTGTTCGTCATAAGGTCTAGTTTCTAGGTCTTTCTGTTGTAACGGCGACTCTGATTGGTTAGAACGAAATTCTTCATGAACACTCGGCGCCATATTAGCATATGATAAGATTCCCAAAGTTTGAGGTTACAAGTGGCTTCAGTGGCAAGTGTAATGGAAGAAAAGTGGCAATTGTGTCTGAATATTCGTGGCCTTCTCTGAACGTGGTTAAGCATTTCATCATTGTAAAACAGAGCCATATTTCCTTCCTTTATACTGCACTCACTGCACTTGAACTTCGATTTCAGGGTTATGTTACTTTAATCACTGATTAAACTCCATAAACAGCCACTATTGGGCGGTTAAGGTAACCAGTGATTATCTTCTCCTAATCATGATTAAAAGAATGGTAGAAAGCGAATTATTAATTAAATCATGTTAATTAGTGATTACGATTTAATCAGAGTTGGTGAAATCGGCCCTTAATGTTATTACTTATAGAATTAATTATGGCTTTTTTCTTTAAATTTCCGTCGAATTGTGTATGGAAGGTTGACACCAAGAAAAAAATTACGTCAACAACAAACAGAAAATAACAACATCAACAAATGTTGCTTAGGATAACAATTTACAAAAAGTGGACGTCTCTGCCTCAGTTCTTAGAAATTTTGAAAATAAATAATAAATATTTATTTAAATAATTACATAATATTTTTAGAAAAATGTTCTACTCCAAACAATGACAATTACATTTCAATAAAAAAAATATGATACTTTTTTACATTTTTTTATATTAAATAATTGCTAAAATAATTTGCATTTGCTTCAACCATTAGAAATTGTTTAAAAAACCATGCAAAATTACATACTATTCCGATTTAACAATTTCCAATTCTTGGCGCATGATCTTTTTCAGGATTTTTGTCGTGGAATCTGAGAAGAGAGAAGAAACGTATATCCAACATTTGTACGGACCATATTTCTAACTTTTCCTTGCATTTGCTTCTATCTTTCGATAAAGACCACAATAAATCATCCATCAATAATGATTACCTCTTACTATTACTAAAATTAGGCAAAACATGATTCAATTACGCTTTAATTACCTGCATAAATTTCATGCTATAATTTACAAAAGAATGAAAAAAAGAGATTAGGAAAAACAGTTAATATAGTAATTAATTAATTATATAATTTTTAAAATTATATTAATTAATCAATAATTTGTATTGATAATTAATAATTAATTTGAAATAATAATTTTTCATCATATATATAATCGGTTCGGTTTTGATTCCTCTAGAATCAAACAAAAGGGCCTATGACAAAGCCACCGAACGCGTCCTCGGGTTGCGGATAGAGGGTCCCTGTACCAAGGGTTTCTGCTGAATATGGTTACAAAAATAAATAGGCAGTCGCGGACAATTATCCAGGGGTGGTCCCGAAGGAATTAACCCCGAAGCGGAGGTGTGAAAACCGTGCCGAAAGCTGAATATCACCTGGGTGAGGTGCCTAGAACGGTGACTCGTGCACCCTAAGAACATGGAGTGACCCAAGGACAACCGCCTTCTGCATTTTTCCCGCAAGTGTTCTAGCATATTGTTGACACGCAGGGGTGCTTTTTAGGCTATTAGCAAGTGAAAGCTTGGCACCTCCAAGAGCGCAGATGATAAGGACGATCAGTTTGACAGAACATTCCGGGTACAATCGTTGCAACTCCCTTATAAGGTCTCGATACCTCTCTTTCTTTTCATTCTCCTTGGTTATGATGTTATTGTCAGCTGGTGCCGAAAATTCGATAAGGAACATGGTTCGCTTCTCGAAGTCAAGAAGAACCATGTCAGGCCTCGAGTGAGCAACAGAAACAATTGCCGAGAATATAAAGTTCCAGTATATGCGGCACTTCCCATTCTTGACAATTGACTCAATTTCTCTAGGAGCATTTAGAGGAGCGATATTAAGGTGAATGCTGTAGGAGTGACAGAGATGGTACTAAAGTACTCTTAGTGCCGCATTGTGCCTTTGAATGTAGGTCGTTCCCGCGTTTGTTGGACAACTAGATAGTATGTGAGCTAAATGCTCGGGGTGTGCATGG
>NC_046666.1:75509792-75513212 GCF_010883055.1 Belonocnema kinseyi | reverse complement strand
TCTCCGAATTGTCTCCTAAAATAGTCTCTGAAAGCCTCTAGTATTCCATCTGCATCATATACCATTTCCCCCCTACTATTTCTCACGTTGACAATTTCTGTATTTTTGTTTCCTTTCATTTTTTTATAAAGTAGTTTCCTGCTTCCTTCAAAGTCGTTTTGTATTTTTATCTTCTTCTGCTCTAATTGTATCTTTACTTTCTTTAACTAACCGTTTAAGTATCCTGTTTTTGCGTCTTTAATCATTTCTACGTCTACTTATTTCCTCATTGCTAAGACCTACGATGTTCAAAGTTCTCTTGTAAGCTTCTCTTTTTGCTTTTTGGGCAGCCTGAATTTTATTATTCCACCACGCATCACCAGACATTCTTCCTACAACGGCGGTACCAGACACTTCGATCGCTCATCTAACAAGGATATCCCGTAACATTGTCCAGGCGCCCTCTAAATCTTTTTTTTTTATACGGTCCTCCCATGTTGCCCTATCTATGCTTTCGATTATAAAGATTTTAAAAATAGTATATTACATAGCCATCGTCACTAGCTATGTTCGATATTTTTCATCAAAAGTACACCGAAAATTCGGCTATCGCTACCTTTTGAGTTATAGCGAGATGAAAAATGACCCTGCCAGAATTAAAAGGGGGGTACTGAAGAGACGGGACACTAGACCTGGATGACACGTGAGAAAAATCGAAACTACGAGGCTATGTGCGACACTGCTGTAATGAAGTAAGCAGAGACCCACAAAACATTAGCGTGCATAATTCCATCACTCTCATTCAGTCGCGCCATGTATTACTTTCGGCCCTAGAGCGAAAATAATTTTTAAAATTGTTGACTTATAGATAAAATACCGAAAATAGTGAAAAAGAATCTGTGAAACAAAGAATATTTCTTTAACATTTCTTTAACATGCATATGAAATCGTCATTAAGAGCGCGTATATTAGATTTCATTAACATTCACGATAATCACTCAGATAATATTTCATTTTACATACAATCAAAATTAATTTAGGAGTATTTTTCGATTCTTAATAATAAATAATTATACCTTTTTAAGTTATCCAAAAATAAAATGCGATTCTAAATCCAAATGTGTAATTATGCAATCAAGCAACAGAACTAACCTGCAATCAACTTTACCAACATTAAATTTTTACCATTCAAGGCAAAGGTTGGAAAAAGTTCTACCCATAAGTGGGACTTCAATCATAAAAAGCAATACAATCGACTAATTCTAGATTATTACTTAAATTGAGAATATTTGACAAGATTTAAGAAAAGGGAAACACTTTGAGTTTGCAAGCACGCTGCTATTCCGACATGTATATTAAATTTAATATAAAATTTATGTTAAATTACAACTTCCATTTATTCAAATGACTTCATACATATTTATATTAAATTTAATACAGATTTTTCTTACAGTGTAAAATATGGAAGCGGAGAATATGGCAGATGCAGTATTTCTTCACTTCAAAGAATAGTACGTACGTTGTGTATCAAGGGCGGAAATTCGGCTATTTTGTAAAGTCACATGAGGCAACATAGCCGTATGCCCTTGATACACACGATAATTTTTGTCCTACCTTCCTGAAAATAAGCATGTGAAGCAGATAAAGGATATATTTGGTTCTTCACAATTTCAAATTATAAGTGAATTTGAATGATATATACAATTTTCTCCATATTCTCACTTGCGTGGCGCAGCGTATGTGTATCGGGCGTAAAATGTTATGTATAGGGCGTAAAGTTGCATCTAACGAGCGTAAAATTTCATGCTGGACCGATGGCGGAGTGCGCATGAGCAAATTTCACTAGACTGGAAGCAACCACATTATGCCTGCTTCACGTACATGAAGTGGCGCGTTTCCAAGGGGTATCGGAAAAAAATATTATGACGGTATCATAAAAGAGCAATGATGACTCAAATATACATTACTTGATTTAAATATGATTTTTTAAGCGGAATACCTCAAGAGTTAAAAATTTGCATAAAAAATCACTTTGTAAATCTGTCCATCTCTGATAATTACATTTTTATTTACATTACTCCCTTTAGAACGATTAGATATTGTTCCGTTTAGTAGGAAGATCTGAATATTACTACTTTGAAGCACTCAGGTCAGGCTGTTATCTGCATGCAAAACATCAGTAGAATCAATGTATTTACGTATGTAAAAGATTTATTCCCTTTTTACGTACGTACTGGAACAGACAGGAAAAATAGTCGCTTATTTTATATTGGAACATGTATATTCTTTTAATGTACTCTCCGATTTGATCGAAAAGCATGGATGAAGGATTTTAAGTACTGACACGTTCCATTACATGTTGTCGCAAGCAACTTTCGAAGCTCAGTCAAGAGTTATATGTAGGACTACATGCTAAAATGTTTGAGTGAGGTATAATGATCTCGGATATTCATAATTTTTTTAAAGTGATGATACATAGAGCTCGTAATTTTATATGCAAATAGATTTAACAATAAACAAATATTTAGATTCTTCTGCATACACTACACCCATTTTAAGTAGTCACGATAAAATAATTAAAACTGATAGAATTCAATATTTAAACTATTCAAATTGAAAGTCATATCACGCTTACAATTTTCAATAACCAGTTTATAAAATTACATAAATTTAACTTTAAATTAATTCCTTTCAAGTAAATGCAGGAACTTTGGAATTTTTTATTAAATCAGAAAATTGTAAATCAGAATGATCCGATTTTTATCGTCAATTACCTATCAGCCATCATGAATTTCAATGCAAGTCACTGTCGAGTTTCAGGGGTTCTGTATCGAGAAATTAGCCCAGCGCTTAAGGCGCTTCCTCAGGCTTGAAAATTAGCCCATGCATTATTCTGCCAAGCTTTTCTCCTACAATTCTGAATTGTTTGATTCCATATTTAAACCACAAAATATAAATGCCTAAATTTAGAATCAAAATAAAGAGCTTTTTTCGAAGGATGGTCTGGTTCCTTTTTTATTCCAATTAATTGAAAATTGATGCATTTTTGCGCCTGGGAAGTCGCAAACAGCCACCATGAGAGTACTCATGGTGAACGGAGTATTGGGCTCGTGTCTCGCTATGAAATTGCAGGTAATCTAGAGTGTTATTTTTTCGAAGATACTTCAGACATCGTAAAAGTTCGGATCAAGCCCAAGATTTAAATTAAGTGCCTGCTATGCCTCACTCAACTTTCCCATTCCCAGAGATTACAGCTGGTTCAGAAAAATTAAAAAATATTAACCAATTTCATTTTTATATTCTGTATTATTATGTTCATCACATAACGACGAGACGATTAAAAAAAGGTAGAAGAAAATTCGTTATCCTGTTCAATTTCTATTGAGAGTTTTGGTAATTTTCCATAAGATTACATAAGATTATTATTATTAATTGATTAAT
>NC_046666.1:75508361-75509692 GCF_010883055.1 Belonocnema kinseyi | reverse complement strand
CTCTTAGCGTCAGGTAGTATCCGTATTCTCTCAACAATATGCTGCCTGATGGTCAGCAGCTTTGACTTGTTAAGTGTGTGATAACGGGTCCGGGGTTCGCGCTCGAACTTTCGAACCTTGGCAGTAAAATTCCTGCCAGATGTGATGTATTCAATCACACATTAAATGCGGGATGCGTACTGTCTTGCCAGGCCTATCTTTATGGCAGGTTGATGCATTCGTCTTTTAGTCTTATGATCAGCTGTTGGTTTTGTTTTAAGGTTCGCCTATCGGCCAAAGCTCTCGCTGCATTATACACACAATAATTGATAGCCCAGATGTCGGATTCACCGGAAAAATGCTTGAGAGAAACCTTGGTGTTGATGTTTCTCCGGGTCGTAAAGCATCGCTCTTCATCTATTGGATGCCTGCCCGCGGTTGGTCTTAGTGTCGCCTCTCTTTCTTTGCTGCCGGCTTGTTCTAGCTGTGGTAGAGTAGGCGTTCCGCTTACATAGCCCCTTTTACGGAGTAGTTCAGCATGATTTCGCAGACGTTGCTGCGAAAAGTGCGATAGCTTCGGGTGTTTATCGCACCACAAAGCATGCAGCCGTGCCATGTAACCCCGTTCACGGGCCACACTCGCATCGTAGCAGTCTAGCAAGTCGTGATTTAGTTGCTCCGTCCACCCAAAGGTCACGAGATCCTGCCCAGTTCTAGATTGGTCAGCATTGCTGGCCGACCCATTGTCGGGAGCCCTGCGCGTTCTGTTGTTTTGAACCGCACTTACTACAAATATGTTTGGTGTTGTCATTGTTGTTCCAACGAGAAGCTAGGGAAAGGGGTTCGTCCATCCTTGTAGAGTCCCGCATGCAAGGATAAGGGTGCTTACTCTGAGAGGTCGCCCGGTATCCCAGAGTCACCGTTCTAGACACCTCAACCAGGTGCCATTCAGCTTTCGGCACGGTTTTCACACCTCCGCTTGGGGGTTAATTCCTTCGGGACCACCCCTGGACAATTGTCCACGATTGACTTTGTCATAGGCCCTTCGGTTTGATTCTAGAGGAATCAAAACCGAACCGAATGGCGACCGTGACGATCCGGGCGATTTAAGGAAAGCAAACTTTAGCTCACAAGACATTGACTGATCCTTCACATTTCTGTAGAAGATACCGTGCATCCTCTTATCGAGGAGCTGTTCACGAAAGTTTTTCTCTTGTGTTTTCTTAATCCGGGCTTTCAGGAGTGAGTAATCGAGATAGATAAGATTCGATGCATTTTGCTCACCCCTAATACTGAAGTCAAGTCCGAGTGTTTCAGCAGCCTCCTCCGCTGCTTTGTACAGAAACGCTCCT
>NC_046666.1:75503930-75508261 GCF_010883055.1 Belonocnema kinseyi | reverse complement strand
TAGATATTAATTATTTTAAATATTTTAAATTTAAATAGTAAAACATATGCTTGGAGAAGTTAAGCTTCAGTTTGTAAAGTAAATTCCTGTATTGATTTACAAAAGCTTTATAGTTATATAACAAATAAATCTACACCATCATTCATGTTTGTAGAAAATTTATTAAAATTATCACTTATTATGCATAGAGAGGACTGATTGAACAAAGCTGAGGATAGATAGATTTGATCTTTATTACGCGTGAACTGATCAGATGTCGTATTACTTTTGAGAAACAGAGAATTAATCTGTAGGATTTCAGGACAGTCTACTATGCCTCGAATTATTATTTTTTTTATTCTCGGGTGGCAGGAAAAGAGCATCGTGGTGTTGGTGCTGTTCCTGTCTGCTTGGGTATTAAATAAAAAATCTTTTGCCTTGATGAAGGTGATGTATGAATGCCGCAACGTTGGTGTTTGTTTTTTACAGATGTTTTTTTGTTGTGATTTAATAATAATAAAAATAAAAAAGATGAAAGAAATAAAAAAAGAGAAGGAAGGGGATTGGGTTGGTTGCTTTCTCCTTTTTCTTTTCTCTATTTTATTTTTGTCCAAGGAGGAAAATTATTTCCCGGGGCAAAATCCTAATACTCGGCAAGTCCTCACTGCATGCTCTGTCACGAAAAATAGAGTTCTGCGCGAGGTTGGAGAGAGCTTTTCAGTCCTCGTCTTTCCTCGAAAACGCTCGAAAATTGCGAATTCGGAAATAAGTAGGCTTCCGCGAGCATTAAAGACACTTTAGCGAGCACTTGTGAAACATTGAATATTTGTTTAAAATCTCGCTACGTGCTCGCTCAGTACTCTAAAATCATCGGGCAAACTCGATTTGACAGAGCACGGCTGGAGTTTTAGGATATCGCGAAAGCCTCTTTAATGCTCGCGGAAGACTACTTATTTCCGAATTCGCAATTTTCGAGCGTTTTCGAGGAAAAACGAGGGCTGAAAAGCTCTCTCCAACCTCGCGCAGAACTCTATTTTTCGTGACAGAGCATGCAGGGAGGAATACTGTGTATTAGGATTTCGCCCCGGGTTTCTTTTCTTTTTTAGGAGTGAAAATCGTTTTTCTTTCTTTTTTTCAAATTTCAATAGGAAAATTCTATGGCGCTTGTCCACATTTATTTGTTGCATTCTTGGTTTAATTTTCAGGAATTGTGCAAATTAATTTGATTATTGAACATTAAATAGGATTTTAAATCGTATTTTCACCTCATTTACATGTCTTTAATTTCAGTAATATTGAATCTATTTCTAATAACGCATACATCAGATCTAATAGGAGGATGTGTCATTTTCTTTCTAATGCAAATATTTCAAAAATATTTTAAATGAAACCTATTGCATTGTGTTGCTAAAGACGTGTAATGAAAAGTAAATTAAGATCTCTTCGCTAATTGCCATTTATTTGTTTAAACGAAGAATTCCAAACAATTGATTTTAAACATGAATAACTTGAACAAATAAAGTCCAAAAGCAACGAAAATACTTTCTGTATGCCATACATATTCTTTAAGGTATTGGCAGATAACATAAAATAAGTTAAACTAGAAATGAAGGGTGAAACCACTCTTTAATCGAGCAAAACGTCAGAAAAAAATGGTTTTTGGCGTTTATTTTAAAAACGGTGAATCGAAAAAAATTGTTTTTATAGACAAATAGTTTTCGATTCACCGTTTTCAAAATTAACGGTAAAACCAATTTTTTGGGTGTTTTTATCCATTCAAGGGACTGAGAAAAAAGTTCTTGAATCCAAAGAAATGAATTTCTTTCATTCCATTACTTTGAGCCAAAAAAAAGTTTACTTAATTATACTAAATATTGTTTAAAAGCAACCAACTCGTGCATTGATTTAAAGAAATCATTTCTTTCGGCGCAATTTCTTTGAAACAAAGAAATTTTTCTTGGCCTCAGAATGTGAGATATAATTAACTAAAGGAATTGATATCTTTAAAACTAAAAACCTAGCTTCTTTGAATCACTTTTCGCATCCGAAGAGATATGTCTTTAATTTAATGATTTTGAGACTTTGAGTAAGCAAACTGTTCATTTGAAATAAGTAATACATCTATGCATGAAACAAATATTTTGGTTGGTTTGAACCAAAGAAATATTGAAATATTGTAGTGTCTTTAATTTATACTAATGTTCTTAAGTTATAATTTATTCACTTGGAAGATATGTTCCCGCAAGAAACAGCAAACACTAATAATACTTGGGTTTTCATAAATTTACTTAAATCCACTGCAGTTGGCTTTTAAAATAGTCTTGAATTATCTGGAGTCTATTTAAATATACTTAAGATCACTTGAAATCCCTAAAGTTTTTTTTTAATTCACCCTTTCGGAAAATCAGGGTTAGAGATAAATATTACCGAACTTAATGAAAGATGTATTGGAATGGATAATGGAGTAATTTTTGGAATAAATACCGACATATGCATCACTATTTTCGCGGGCGTTGATGTAGAGTATTAGTATAAAGTATTGGTTTACGAGTTTTCAGCAATAATTTTTTTTTATGTTTTAAACGTCAGGAAGCGAAAATTGTTCATATAATCAATTCCTAGTAATATTATAAGGGGCAGAATACGGTAAGTGTTCTTAACTAAGATTATTGTTTTTTATTTTTATCGCCTTCAAACTTGGCTGAATTATAGTCCCATAGTCCTAGATAGTGGACCTATATTAATTCACCAAACAATAGGTCCATTTATCAAGAGATTGACATTATACAGGGGCCTAAAGTTTCAATTTGTTCAGGTGCTCTTTCACCTTTGCTTTAATGTAACTTCTTTTAAGATATAATCCGCTTGAATCTATATTATAATATTGTTGAAAGCTCTTTTCATGAACTTTAAGACTACCATAACAATTTTTTTGTTCATTTTGATTTTTTGTTTGAAAATAAAAGTTTTAATTGATTTTCTGAAAAAATGACGCTTTTGAATTCGTTTCTTAAAAAAATAGATCCTTTTACACTATTTAAAGGTATGTCGAAGAAAAAGTGGGATGGAAATAATTTAATGGCCAAATTAAGATTTTTACGCTGGAGGGGACCACATTCGACTTATGCAGCGCCAGGGAACGAATACTGCTAGGTTTAACGTGCCTCTAAGCTATACATTTAACAATCTTAGAATGATTTTGCTGTGCTCATGAATATATCATAGGTATAATCATAAACTGGTACCCTTGAGCGTCAAAATCTAAATTTGACTAAGAAATTATTTCCATCTCACTTTTTCTTCTACATGATTTTAAATTATTATTATTATTATTACACCATTAAGCCATTTCCCTTTCGAGGTAGGCGTGACTCACTCGGCAGGGGGAAGGAGTAGTGTGTGGAAGAGATAGAGATTTTTCAGATTAATCCAGAATTCTCGTGCTATTTAAGTAAATAACACGTTCGTTCCGCAACACTGCTCCGACCCAGGTTGCTGATCAATCTCTCTAGCAATCACCCCAAGCGAAGAAACTCACGAAGTCATTATGCAAGGTTCCCCACTTGGGTCCATTAATAGCCAAGGTCTTTGTTTCAGGCGTCATTCACTCTACTGGCACTCTTTTTATTAACTATTTGCCGCCATACTTTCCTGTCCTGGCATACTTCTCTAGCTTCTTTTATGTCCATGCATTTTTTCTTGCAGGCTCTCGTGTTTCTGTGACTTCTTATGTCTTTTCTAAGTAGGGTCTCATTCACATATTCTAACCATTCTTTCCGCGGTCTACCTCTGGGCACGTTGCCATTTACTTTACCTTGATACACTTGTTTCGTTAGTCGTTCATTTGGCATTCTCTCAACATGTTCGAACCATTTTAACCGATTTCTTTCCCATGTGTCTACTAGCGTCTCTTCTGCACCGCATTCTTTTAGAATTATCTCGTTACTTACTTTGTCCATGAGGGATTTCTCGCTTATTATGCGCATGAATCTCATGTCAATTGCGTTAATTTTACTCTTATCTTTTTCTTGATAAGTCCATGTCTCGCTACCATGTAGTACAGTCGGTACAAATATAGAATTATGTATTGCCATTTTAGCTTTATTTGATATATTTTTACTTCTGATAAGGGGACCTGCTCTACCAATAACCTTCCTACCTTCATTTATTCGTCTATCTAATTCCTCATCTATCTTCCCGTCCCTAGTAAATAAGCCACCAAGGTATACGAACTTATCAACTTGTTCAAATCTCTCATCATTTAATAAAATATTGCATAGCGTTTTCTCACTCTTTCCTTCGAACACCATAGTTTTTGTTTTTTTTGCGTTAATTTTGAGGCCCATGCTCTT
>NC_046666.1:75491002-75503830 GCF_010883055.1 Belonocnema kinseyi | reverse complement strand
AAAAATTTAATAAAGCATATTTTATACTATTATACTGATCATACGTTCTATCTACAATATATCATTACATATTTATCCAAGTACAATATCCCATTATATATTTATATAACTACGTTGTAACTCTGTAATTTGTTTAAACTGTTAAGCTTAAATAAAGTTAATATGAATTCAAATCGGTGGACCACCGCCGGGTTTCCAAGTTTGTAATTATGCAGTGTTCCGGAACGAACATGTTATTTAAATATTATATTATATGCCTCTTTCCTTACATTACTCTTAGCCTAACCGAGTAGGTCACGCCTACCCCGAAAGGGAAATAGCTTAATGGTATAATAATAATAATAATAATAATAATAATAATAATAATAATAAATATCTAACGTGACTCCTCTAAATCTAAGCTATAAAGGGCGTTTGTTTAATTTACCGAATATAGTCAAAAATGTATGTCAAATACTTCACAATCATAATGCGTTTCTTGATACAATAATGTTTAATATTTATTGATAATATATAGGCATCAATTTTTTTATTATTGAATAGAAAACGAAAGGGAGATCTTTGGGACAGATAAATGTTATCTTTCATCTATCTATCTGTATTCCCCCTTATTGAAAAGGGTGACTAGTTTGACCTAATGCATTAAATTTAGAAAGGGCGAAAATAATTTATGATGAGTTCAAAACATTTCAACATCAATTTCAAGAACCTTAAACAATACATTGAGTGCGTAAACTTATTTCGTGAGCTATATACGTTTTATTTGGTTACTTACGAGGTTCAGTATTTTGCATCCTCAATTTTCTTTAGATTTCATAGAATAAGGAATGTGTCAAACACTTTTTTTCTATCCTACATGTAATTCTGCGGTTATTAAGGATGAAATGTGGTTTGGTACTTCTATCTCCTGAATAGAAAAATATCCCAGAAAGAAAATCAGTCAATACAAATATGTCGGAGAAGAAAATTCTAATCATGAGAAAATACTTCGAGAGAATCTACAACGTGATTCAATTACGAATTATATATGTTTTACATTTCCTGATAATACACCATTTTTTCCATTTCAAAACTTTCAAATATTTAAGGTGATGAATAAGAATAGAAGATTCTATTTCAATTAAATATATACATTATAATAATAATATTATTGAGGAATATGAAATATTTTTTAATGGACAAAGTCTGTGCACGAAAATACTTAATTTTTCTCGTATTTTCTAAAAGAAAAACTTCGAGATCACTCGAAATAAGTTAATATAAAATTTTACTTTTACGAAGAATATTTATCCAATAAAAGTTTCACAAAAAATAGTAGCGTGTGCAGCTTGCTGTGCTCGTAAGATTGAGTGTAGGAAAAACTTTCTGTAGGAAATATTTTGTGTAGGAAAAATATTAGACTTAATATTTTAAAAGACTTATTATTTATTTCTGTTTAAGAAATATTTTGTCTAGGAAAAATATAATACTGTTTGATTTTGTGTAGGAAATGTTTTTTTTGTACGAAAAAAATTTGTGTAGGGAAAAAAGCCAGTACACTTTGTGTACAAATATTTTGTGTAGGAAGTGTGTTTTACAATTTTTTACATACCTCTCAAATGCAAAAGTTATTTTTGAGATTTTTTATACTCAATCCACCCCACTGAATGACTGAAAATTCCCCTACAAACAAAATATACGAACTTGCTCCTAAATATATTGAGTTCTTACAATAACGTATGCAAAAAATGTTATTTATAATAGACGTAGAATTTTGAGGAAAAAACAAAGAAGACTAATTAGAATAAAGAGATTATATTTTCATGCGTAAAAGTTGATGAAAATAAACCCTTTATAAGATAGTTTCTATTACACTTATTATACTGAGTTATGTATTGCAAATTTTTAGGTCGATCCGTAGTTTGAAGTGACTCGAAGGAATATTCAAAGTTTTGAAAACGACGCTTCAATATTATTATTCGATATTTATTATTATTACAGATAACAGCGGAGTGGTTTTGTGTTATAAAATAAAATTCAAAAAGACGTAAACTATGTATCTAGTTACGCCACTGATCGTCTTCGGAGCACAAGAGACCACTCTGCTCTCAGTTTCAAGGCCGTAAACCGACACACAATGACCAATGTCAAAACCGGGCAGTTTGGGATGTTCTGCCAGGATGTTATCCCCGAGATTTTGTTCTGCCTCTTCGAATATATGTTTTGAATAATGAGTATATACAAAGTATATATACAAAATTTGGGTGTTAGAAAATAACTTTAAAATGCCATATTCTTTTACAACTCTAGATCGTTCTGCCCCACTTTCCGCACGGGTCTATTGTTCTGCCAATTGCACGGAACATTGTCTATTTGTCTTGAAATTCAACATAGAAAGATTCAGCCGTTACCCTATGACTTATTTTAATAATTTTTTTTACAACTTCGAGTGAGTAAATAAACACCTTCTCCCCGGGACTACTCCTGGAAAAGCCAAATTTGGTGATCAGTGTATTCTCAAAGATCAAGAAAATAGTGGCAGAATCGTTACCTAATAACTCGCCAAAAACGGTCTCGGCTCTTAGACTAACATATTTTGTGCGTTAAAATTTAAGAAGTTAAAAGAGAATTTAACATTTCTGCGGCGAATATGGAGCTTTAAATGAGACGTAGGCTTTGGACCCACTCCTTCGGCTTGCGGTTTCGATTCCCGCCTCGCACTCTGGAAGAGTCTCGGTGGCCCATGCGGTGAACACTAGCCTAGCAAGGGAGTTGTTCATCTCCGGAGAGTCGTGGGACCGGTACCTCTAGAGAAAAAGGTTTTCTCTAAGTACTTAAGGCTGTTGCTCTTGGTGGTTCGGAACCCACCTTAAACTGTAGGTCCCCCTTCCACCACCAAGTAAGAGTGTGGAGGGTGTGTAAAGGAATAAAGAAGGTGTAAGAAAAATGTAAACCCTTAGGGGACACATTAGAAGCTTGTGTGAAGCTAGTGTGTGAATGAAAATATCTTTAGGAGTGGCTACGTAGGAGCTAGTAGAATAAACAGCCGTAAAACAGGGACAATACTTCCACTTGGAGCGTCAATGTAGGGCCTATATTTCGACGCGGGCACAGATTCGGAATTTTTTAAATAACAATAAGTAATTTAATAATTACAAATTTTTCATTTATCGATTTTAATATCATTTATGAGCAGAAAAAGGTTCGTATTGAGCCGATCATCTCAGCCAAGACAAGGCCCGCCTTGAGGCAAGTAAACGTCGTCTTAGCCAAAACAAAGCACCACTTGAAACAAGTAAACGCCATTTTACCTATCTTGGTCATAAAAGTAAAACGAACACCTATGTCTCGACTCAGTTTGGAGACGCAGCCAGACATTGATGTACTGGAGACGAACACATTTGTGCATAGGCCTCTTGAGACTGAAGGACAAAGCATCGATACCTGTAATTTTGTGATTGTGAATTCTCTTTGTTAAAGCTCTTGCGGCCTTAACGAACACATTTTTATGACGTGTCTTGTGTCACGCTCTCGATTTTGTAAAAAATGTTAATTTTCCTATTTTATATACAACACTTTTATATCAAATCTATATTAAATTTTTTTCTCCAACTCGCCCTGGGACTGCTTATTTAGTTATTGCAAAATGAAGTAAAAATTTGATTTATCATGACGACTAAAATTTGTTCCTTATTTTGTACTAACTTTTATTCTCAGCTATCCTGAAAAATTTATATTATTACACCATTAAGCAATTTCCCTTTTAGGGTAGGCGTGAGTCACTCGGTGGGGAAAGGGTGCTGTGAGGAAGGGATATCGAATTTTTAGATTGATCCAGAATTTTTCTGTTATTTATTTAAATAACACTTTCGCTCCGCAACACTGATCTGGCTCAGGGTGCTGATCAATATCTCTAGCAATCACCCTCAGTGAAGATCCTCACAAAGTCACCATGTGAGGTTCCCCATTTGGGTCCATTAGTATCCAAGGTCTTTTGTTTAAGGCGTCATTCACTCTATTGGCACTCTTTTTATTAACTATTTTCCGCCATACTTTTCTGTCCTTGCATACTTCTCTAGCTTCTTTAACGTCCATGCATTTTTTCATGCAGGTTCTCGTGTTTCTGTGGCTTCTTATGTCTCTTCTAACTGGGGTTTCTTTCGGTCATTCTAACTATTCATTTGGCGGTCTGCCTCAGGGAACGCTGCCATTTACTTTTCCTTGATACACTTGTTTTGTTAGTCCTTCATTTGGCATTCTCTCTCCATGCCCGAACCATCTTAACCGATTTCTTTCCCATGTGTATACTAGCGTCTCTTCTGCACCACATTCTTTGAGAATTATCTCGTTACTCACTTTGTCCATCAGGGTTTTCCCGCATATTATGCGCAACAATCTCATTTCAATTGCGTTAATTTTACTCTTATCTTTTTCTTGATGAAATTTAGGGTTTCTTTGATATATTTTTACTTCTGATAAGGGGCCCTGCTCTATCAATAATCTTTTTACATTTATTGCAAGTCTTCGATTAACTCTGCCATAACAACCTTATCATCTGCGAACGCTAACCCTCATAACCCTTACTGTTTCGAGATCGACACCTTCTTCGTCCAAAATAGCCATTCTTAAACACTTGCCCATGAATAATATAAATAACCATGAAGACATAACGCATCCTTGTTTAACTTCTTGAGTAATATCGAAACAGTCACTGCATTTCCCATTTACCCTTACACTTGCTTTGCTACCCGTACATATTATTTTTATAGCTTGTAGGAGCCATCCATTGATTTTATACTCTTTCAGGACTTCCCAAAGTTTAATTCAATCTACCTTGTAAAAACCTTTTCTAGGTCAACAAATGAACAGAAAAATTTTTTCCGTACATGACCTTCCTGGCATAAACCTACTTTGGACTTCCCAAATATTCGCTTCTGTTATTTTCATTACCCTAAAAATAAGTATTTTTGAGTATATTTTACTCACGGTACTTAATAAGCTCTGTAATTGTTGTATTTGCTTTTATCTCCCTTTCTTTTGTATATCGGTACGATAATCGTTTTTTTTCAATCATCTGGAACGTCGCCCATCTCGAAACATAAATTTATCAATTCGCACAGTCTATGTGGTATGTACTCATCCTATTTGAAAAAAAGCTACTTACTACACGTTTTATTGCAACTTGTGCGGTTCTTCCATAAATTTAATTTTGGTTTATTTCCAATTTGATTTTCCACGATTTTAACCAATACATACACATCGCAGCGTAAGGTGGGTGTAGAAAAATTTGTAGATATAAATTAAGCGACAAATTTTGTTACAGAAAATATTATTGTAACTTGTATCGTTTTTCGAAAAACTTAACTTTCTTATTTCAAATGTATTTTTATTTTAAAAACTTAAAAATTTCTAGATCTTTTTTGCTTCAACAACTTTTGTCTTTAAGGGAGTCATCGTGGGTCAGATGGTATAATGCTTGTCCTATGTTCTATCACTGCAGCCTTGGCAGCTACGCTGGCGCGGGTTCGATTCCCAAAGCAGGAAGCGTGACTGGACGTACTTTCTGAAAGCTTCGTCTGTCCATTGATATACTACCCCACGGGTACCCTACTACAGTTCATAATTAAACCTACAGTACAGTCGCTAATGACCCTGACAGTTAATGCGACTGTAAACATTTAACTAATAAAAAAAACTTTTGTCTTTTTATTTATTTTTCGTCTCTTGTATGGTTTTTCTGAAAATTTAATTTTTGTATGTTTTTCCTGATATTTCTTACGACTAAAATAAAAATTTATTTCCTGTCAACAAATTATGTACGATAAATTAATTAAAGTTTCAAATAATGTTTTGAATAGCACAAGTCGTTTGTTACCAAACTTTAATTCTTATATTTTGTATTTTGTTCAGGATTAAAACAAAAATAATGTGCTCTATTAAAAAGCTTTACCAACAAATTTGTAGGTCTTTTTTGGGCGGACATTTTCAATTAAATCACCTTTTTCGTACCTTGCGTCATTTTTCCAAAAAACATTTTTTTGTCAATGTCATTTTTCACGATTAAAATAAAAAACTACGCATCCTATCAAAAAATGATTCATAATAAATTTCTAGCCTTTTTTTGGGTGAAAAAATTCAGTCTTGTTATTTTTTTTTTTGCTTGTGTCGTTTTTCCAAAAGTTAATTTTTTTTATTTTTAATGTTGTTTTTTACGAATAAAGTTAAAACTACGTGTGCTATCAAAAAGTAATGTACGATCGTTTTGTACATCTTTTTTGAGCACACAATTTTTGTTCATACGCCTTCTTTCATCAAAAAATTTAAAAAGTTATTATTACAGTCTTGTCGGGTTTTTAAAAAGTAAGGCGTTTCTTCTCTTCATTTTTTTTATATCGTGCCCTATTTAGTTACCATTATATTTTTTTTATTTTGTTAATGCTTCAATTTTGGTAACTTTTTTTTTAGTAAAAAAGTAATTTGAATCAATTGTTTGAATTCTTTATTACTATGGATTTCCGTACATATAATTTTCAAATCCTGAAAGAAGCAGTATCAAAAATTTTGAAAATGCTCTTACTTTTAGAATTTCCATCCAAAAATATCGGATAACGAACTTCACCTTCAGTTTAGGACACTTAGAAAGTATATCGAAATGAGTACATTTAAAACTTTCCTCTAATTAAGAATAGGATTAATTAAAAATAGTTTTATAAAAATAAGTTAAGTTTTTGAACAGAAATTCGCGGACATAGATGCACACATAACCGGCAAATCTAGAACCTACCGGAGTAAAAATGCTTCGTCTTGACTTCGACTTGGTTATATCTTGAGTTCGTCTCCAAGCCATCGATGTCTGGCTGCGCCTCAAAACTGAGTCGAGACATAAGCCTTCATCTTACTTTTATGGCCACGACAGGTAAAACGGCGTTTACTTATCTCAAGTCAAGCCTTGTCTTGTCTAAGACGAGGTTTACTTGTCTTATTTATACCTGCCTTAATACGAACATTTTTCGGGTCATAAATTAAATTAAAATTGATGAATGCAAAATTCGTAATTATTAAATTAGTTATTTTTAATTTAAAAATTCAGAATCTGAGGTTCTGAACGAGTATAACCCTTAAAAATTTTCTTAAAAAAAAATAAAAATCGTAACTCTCTAGAATGATTTCTTAAACTGTTAGAAATAAGTAAAAACAAATAACATTTTCGGTATCATCATCAAACAAGTATAATACAAATTAAAATCCTCAAATAAGTTGATTGAATATATATTGTATAAAATTATACAAGATTGTTTAATAATTAACAAAGATTAGCTTTTATGACAGTCAGAATGGCCCTTTTTGTTATGACAGATATACACTTGAAGTTATAAACCGCTCGTGTTGGAGTCATACAAATTTGACTCAAGAGATAAATTTATGTCATCAAGACATGGAAACTTGTTTCCAATACATATATTGAAGTCTGTCTCCGTCTCAAAACTAAGGCATGCTCAAGCTTTTCAAAAAAGCCTTTTTTGGGCCAGCCTAGACACAGGACATTACTTTATTTAATTTCTTGAAAGTTTGAAAGCATTGCTCTGGAATTCTTCCAATATATTCGCAGGACAATGCCAGCTTAGTAGGAAAACGCTAAATATTATATTGTGTTTGGGCCAAGATCCACTTTCTAAAATACAGCTACGTGTTTCAAGTAAACTATTATTTATGGCCCAGATTCCATTTTTGACCAGGACAGTAAATTATTAGGGTTATTTTGAGTGGATAAAAAATATTTAAGCATAAGAAGATCTCCGAAATTTATTTAAATGTAAAATTTTGATTCAACTTAACGAATAAAAATTAATATATAATAATTAATTTGTATACCTTTAATTTTTTCCACATTAATACGTCAGCGCTCAATGTTCAGTTTTAAAGATTAGAGGATACCAGTACGAGGTACTAGTTATGAATGAGGAACAACATACAAAATTAGTTTTACAATCAGCTTTTTTGCAACACTTTGAGTGTACCTTAGGTGCCAAGGAATCGACAGCTGTAATTTGGTGATTGTGAATTCTCTTTTGTTAAAGCTGCTTCGGCTTTAACGAATACCTTCTCATCACTCGTCTCGTGCTTTGCTGTCGATTTTGTCGAAAATGTGTACTTTTATGTATTATATTCAACCCTTATATCACATGTATATTACATTTATTTTTCTACCTCGACCTGTCATTGGTTATTTCGACATTGCAAAATAAAGTACACGTTGTACTTATTATGATTACTCAAGTATTTGCTTCACATTTTGCATTATATTGTATTCTTAGTCACCCTTTAAAAACGTACCATTATAATCAATTTATATTATTATAATTCAAAATATGTATCAGTATTTTAGCGAAAGTATTTTCATTGTCTTATTTTTGTAATTAAAAAAAGTGCACATTCTATTAAAAAATGTTTATTACATATTTTATTTTAACTTCTGTGGTTTTTCCCTTAATGTAATTTGATTATTTTCAATATTATTTCTTATGATTTAGGCAAAAAATAAGCATCGTACTGCAAAGTAGTTCGAAGAAAACTTGTAAAAAAATAATTAAATTTTTTATCTTTAATATATTTTTATAACAAGAGTTTACAATCAATTTTTAGAACTTTTTTGGTTACCCAATTTTTGCCTTTTTTGTCGTCTCTCATGTTGTTTTTCTCAAAATTGACATGTTTCTTTTTAAACTTGTTCTTTACGAATAAAAGGAAATCTACTCGTCCAATCTAATCATTATTTTCGGAAAATTTGTCCATATTTTTTTTCTGAAAAACTTGTGCATATTAATTTTTTTTCTTACCATGTGTCGTCTTCCAAAATATCTTATTTTTTATGTTATTTTTTACGATTAAAACAAAAACTACGCGTCCAATCAAAAAATTGTTAATTACAAATCTGTAGCTCTTTCTTAGATAATCAACTTTTGTCTATTAATTTTTTTTCATAGCTTGTGCCACTGGCCCAAACATTTAATTTTCTAATTTTTTACGATTAAAACAAAAACTACGCGTTTAATAAAAAAAAAAATTAACAAATCTGTAGCTTTTTTGATGAACTTTCGTAATTTTCTGTTTTTCTTAGCTTGTGTCGTTTCTCCAAAAATTAATTTTTTTTATTTTTTATGTTGTTTCTCACGAATAAAACCAAAATTACGTATTCTATCAAAAATGATTATTAACAAATTTTAAGCTCTTTTTTGGTGAATAACTTTAGTCTGGTTATTTTCTTCTTAGCCTGTGCCGTTTGTCCAAAATTTTAATTTTTTCATTCCTTTTTCGTAATTATATATACACATAAATTTTAAATCTTGAAACAAAAATTTCTCAACAATTTTGAAAATACGCAACGGATTCCGAGTTTTTTTGTCTATCATTTTTGTTAGCAATGAATGTCATGGTTGCACGTTAAAAAATGCACAGATTAAAACTTGTATGGTGTTCATAAAATATTGCGAAATAATCACTGTATAAATTAATAAATGTTTTTGTAAAATTATTTTGCATTATTGTCTTATTAATTTAGATTTTCCCCTTTTTTAATAATACACTTCGCCGAGATTTCTTTTTTTTTCTTTTGAACGAATTCTCAAGGTCTCTATAATTTTTCAAATTAATTAAAAGAAGAAATTTATATAGCCTTTAAAATTATTTGGGAATATTTGCTTTCACAAACTATGTTGATTTCACTGATAACTTTTCGCTTGGCGGGATTCTCTGAACCATACATGTTTTGGGTGAGATTTTGTCAAGATTATTATTATTTTAATAAAAAAATAATTTAAAATCGACGACTTAACTTTTCTCAAAAAATGTTTCTTAATTATGTCTAATACCCCATTATTTCTTAACCAATTATTTGTAATTACATACTTCTAAGATGAAAAAGATGAAAAGCATTAAAAATACATAGGTATTTTATATTTATTTTTTATGAATGCGTGTGAACTATTCGAATCCAGGTCAACATTTGATTAAATTATAGCACTGCATGGGCCATGAGCTTGAAACTTATGGATGACAAGGTGTTGTGTAAAGCTACAAATATATGAAAATGATTGTGAATACTTCTAATTGGAAACGTGAACAAGATAGCAGTATAAAAAAACATTGCAAAATTATTGTCTGAAGCTGGAAAATTGAATCTATACTTTTGAAGATTTTATTTGCTTTCTTTATTTTGTTTGATTTCTTTTCTTTATACAGTTTTAAATTTGCAACTTGAAAAGGAATTTAAAATTAAAATAATCTGAAGTAATGAAAATTATATAGGTAAATAATATGAAATTCTGAAAATGACAATTTTTCACGACCCTTGCAAACGGGGTTGATATAACCATTGCGACTGCGCTAAATAGACGCTACAGATTCTCAAACTCCAGACTGTAATTTCAGTATGCGGTCCGCTCTCGTTCCGCTGTGTTCGAATTTGCGACCTTCGATTGTTTCCCAAGAAAATGGAATTATTGAACCTTACCTCTGTATATAATTTAGAAAAATGAATTTCACTGCTTTTACTTCATAAATAAATAAACTGATAAAAATGTTCGCCTTTTCTAGGAAATCCTCATTAATACGAGATCTAGTATAAAATTTGTGAACTTTAAAGTCAAAGAAGCAACTTTTAATTAAATGTAAATTGGAAAAAATGTGAGATATATATTTTTTCTAGAGAAAATTCCATAAGATTGAGGATTTCCCATGAAATGGTCAAAGGAGAAACTTTGATATTTCATGACCTGTGAGTTAGTTAATGTGGAGGTTGATGCTATCCGGAGGCTGAGGAGGCCGGAAATTTGGAAATTGTCAGCGAAAAATGAACGAGGTGAGAAGAAATTTTTTTATATTTTCCTACGAATAAATGTTCTATCGAATTAGTCAAGTGTATGGTTTAAATAGGTTACTAAAATTTTCAAAATTCAGAGTTATAGGATTTTGGGACCCGAATTGTTTTAAAACACCATATCTTCCAAACCGCTGATTGAATTTTGATGATTTTTGTAGGTTTAGCATAAATTTTATAGACATTTTCAGTGCAAATTAAAAACGATAAAAGAATTTAAAATGGGGCTTAGAAAAATAAATGTTAGTCCAAGTATTCGTTTAAAAGCGTACCTTTTTTACATTCTCATTCATCAATGTAATGTAATCGTCCAAATTTTCGATCTCTTGTTTTCAACGGATCTTTACGTTTCGGCAATCACAGAATTTGAAAATCATAATATTTTGTCGGTTTATATTTGTATGTATGTTAGCCACTCTAACTTTTGAAAGATTTGTCTAATGGAGTCAGCCTATGATAAACTTTTTAACGGTCTCAAAATGCAGGCTAAGTTCGTTAACCAAATATTTCCTACAAAAATTAAAAAATTTAGAGCATTTTAAAAATAATTTTTTTTTCTCCTAAATTTTAGGAATTTTCGTCAAAGTTTCATAAAAACGTGTAGAATACTTGCAAATTATCCAAATGAAAATCTTAATTTCGATGAAAATTAGAAAAGTTATATACTTTTGAAAATTGTGGAAATTAAAAAAAATATATAAATAAATATTTTTCTGATAGATTAGGAAATTTCATTTCAAGTTTTCACTATATATCAAATATACTCAAAAACTATCTTAGTACCATTTTTTATTAAAACAGAATTAAAAAAGTTAGAGCTTCAGTTAAAGTTTTTGGTACACGATAAAAAGACTTGTAAATTATCCTTATGAGATTTTTCATTTCAATAAAAAGTAAAAAATATATATGCTATTCAATATTTTGAAATTTTCAAAAAATGGAAAAAAATTTTTTTTTGATAGATTGAGAAATATCAACCCAAAAACGTTTTAAAAGACCCGTAAAGCACTATTTTTAGTAGATTTCAAAAAGATTGACAAATTATCTTGAAGGACTTTTTCACTTATACGCTGTTCAATTTTGTCTACAGCGTTTTATTTTTCAAAAAGAATTGCATCTATAACCTAATTGTTAAGCGCGAAACGCGAGTGTGGCAATGAGAATGTAATCGTCAAAGCCGCAGGTGCTTTGAGATCCTTCTTTAGAAACAGATGGGAAAAAATTCAGTTCCAGTTTGTGATTGTACAATTCCTCAGAAGTTCAAATCACAGTTGTCGATTTAGTTACACTATTTATAATACTTAAAGAAATTCAGTTAAACTGTAAGCATGAAACGTACGAAAACGAGTTCAGTATCTCGTTAAATTAATGCATAGTGGTTTGTATACATGAAAACGGATTGATAAATAAAATTACGCATTATAAGCAAATTATAATATCAAATAGCGAAATGTATGATTATTCGTTTTTAAAGTAATATTTTGGCGATAAAATGACTTTCTCTTATACGCAAGGTGATACTTGATCATGATATTATTTTTTCATTTCATAAAGAAATTATGTGAAGAATTACATAAATAAATAAAAAAATAAATAAATATGTCGGGAATCTATGCAGACGGAGAAAAATAGTTTTTTCTCTTAACTTTTCTTAAATTATGTTGCCAATGATTTTCAGTTGTTTGTTTATAAAATATACCAAACAGGAATTTATTATTAATAATATTCACTATTTTATATTATAATTTGTTCATAATAAACAACAGTAATGTTATTTTCTATAAACAAATTATAATATCAAAAAGTAATCATTATAGATTGTTTGTTTTTAATGTAATATTTTGACAATACAATTACTTGATTTTACCGAAAAGGTGTGGTAGATCATAAAAATATGTCATTTAATATTTTGTGTTACGTTCAAAAATAAATTGTATGATTAAATACATATTATGAATGTTATACACAGACAA
>NC_046666.1:75487711-75490902 GCF_010883055.1 Belonocnema kinseyi | reverse complement strand
TAATTTTCTACAATTCACGTTTCCACTTATATCTATTTATATGAAAATTTGTAATTAAATATTATTTGTTAATTTCATAAATTAATTATATAAATAAGTGCCCAGTAAGGTTAATGCAAATTTTGTCATTTGATATTCATGGTTGATATTTTAAACCTTCACGGAAAAAATGATATAGTTGAGTCATCTATGTTTTGGTCCTGAGAACTAGAAAGTGTAGTTCTTGCAACGATACTACTAGATGGTCCTCACAACTATACTAGTATAGGAATAGCATCTATACTAGTATTCGTAAACGTCATATTGTTCTACGAAGGATAAAAGTTCGTTGACATACCAATAGTGAATACACGGTATGAAATTTTTTTCGAAAATTGTGGTGCTTACAAACTGAAAATCTACGCACACATATACACACATACACATTTGCGAACACCTGTTTTTATGAATCAGAAGGTCTCAAAACGCGGACATTTGACAAAAAAGAGACCATATCGAATGATGCTTCTCTTCCACTTTTGTATTGGCCCTGCGACAAATCAGTATAGTTGTCTCACCTATACCGCATGGGTCGAGATACTATATATACGTATTTTGCTGAAATAAAAATGTGTCAAGCTCAAGCAGCAATACTGTCTTTTCCGTGTTCAGCTGAAAGTTACTGACAATTACTTCTATACCTGCAGAAATCATTAAAGTTCAAGCCGCTGTTTTTGGAAGATATGGTGTTTTAAAGAAAGGCTGTTTTCAAAGTTCAGAATCCTGTAACTTCCAAAATTTTGGAAAATTTCTAAAACCATTTTAGCCATAAACAGAACTGAGCAAAAACTAAGGTTTAACCAAGTTTCATTAAAACCGCTATACCCCCTAAAATTCTAATATTCAGGAAATTAATTGACCCACATCAGAGATTACCTCGAGATTCGTAAATTCAAGATCTTATATTTTGCACCATTATCCTTGGTAGTTTGAATGATTAATAATATTGTATTTCATCAGATTTTGTAAGTTTTGGTAGTTAGGTTAGTTTGCCAAATTAATCTGATTTAATGAGAATTCTCTGAAGATATTAAATACATCACTAATTTTGGAAAATTATTCAGAGAAACATTTACAGATTGAGACAGGTTTAGAATATTCTATTGGAATTTGGAATTTCAAATACAAAGCTCCATGCTTGAGAATTGCAAATCAAAGTTTGTGGTTCTATTCATCTGCTTATCGTAGTACAAGTTTCTGCATGGTCAGCGGAGTTCCCTTCCAATCAAAGATTCAAAGGGCTTTATCAGATGACCTTAGCCTACGAAGTATTACTTTCACGCAATTGTATAATTAGTAACTGGATGTTGCTTCAATATTAAAAATAACACCGTACGAAAAATTGTATTAAAGACCATTTTTAACTAGATTTTTATACACAAGTCTTTAGGAGAATGTAGTATGTAAAATTATATATTTTGCTTATAAATTACATGTATTAGCGTAATTTTCTATTACAACGATAAATTAAGTACGAAATTTCGATTCGTAGATTTTCTTTTAATGCTTACTAATTATTCACGAGACCGTTTTCAGTTTAGTGAATTGTCAGCCGTCGGTTTGAGAATTAAAAGGATTCCATTTTTCCTTAATGCGTTTTATCCTGACACCTTTTATGCTAGGATCTTGGACCCTTTTGCTACAAAATTGTATTCGCCTAAGTCCTTGTGATAATTTTCCTTCAAGTCTCACCTTTATAAGTCCTTTGTTTCTAAATACGGTTTTCCCAAACCTTTGCTTCCTACATCTTTTTTATCTGGCAGTATTTCTGATGGAAAAATAATATCAATGATAAACGTTTTTCTTCAACGTTCTATTTAACACAATTTTGATTAATAAAATGATTAGGAATTTTAACATATAATATAAAATTTAAACGTTGAATTTCTTTGTTTAAACACACATTTTATTTGAAAATACTTATATTAATTTATACTATTAG
This sequence comes from Belonocnema kinseyi, assembly GCF_010883055.1. Lineage (NCBI taxonomy): Eukaryota > Metazoa > Arthropoda > Insecta > Hymenoptera > Cynipidae > Belonocnema > Belonocnema kinseyi. The sequence continues at coordinate 75,488,921 of NC_046666.1, read as the reverse complement.
GCTGTTCAAAAACTGATTTTGACTTCCTTATAGGTTGTGTTTCACATTTTTTAAAAAGATGTTCACCGAAAAAGGTTAAATATACGACATGCAGTGAAAACGGATTGTACAGAAAGTTAAATTGTGACAGAATTATAAGAATCTTTTCGCATACTTTCAAGCATATTAAAGTATAAAATTGCTTAAAATTTAATGTTTTGCAACACCGACAATGATAATATTCATAAGGATAACTATGAACGTCTAATGAAGAGATAATATTAAATATATAATATATAGTATTTAATATGTAATATATAATATATAATATATTTCTCGAACGCTAAACGCTCGTTACTGTACATATCTCTTGCTATGCTCTCGACCTTTTGCTTCTTACACATTTGTGCGCATACTCCTTAAAACTAAGGGTTAAAGCATTTTCAGCAGTAATTTGGTGATTGTAAATTCTCTTTTGTTAAAGCTCCTTCGGCTTTAACGAAAACATTTTCACCACGTGTTTCGTTCTCCATACTTTATTTTATCCCACATATGAATTTTTCTACATTATATTAAATACTTTTATATGAAATGTATATTTCATTTATTTCTCTATCTCGGCCTAAGATTGCTTATTCAAATAATTCAAAATAAAGTAACAGTTTTATTTATTACAAACGTATTAAAACTGACGTATTTTCATTGTCTCGCTTTTATAATAGAAATTAGTGCGTATTCGATATAAAAAGACAACATTTTTCCTATTAAACATTTTATTGGAACCTTTATTTTTTTCCATAAATTTTATTTTTTATTTTTAATGTTATTTTTTCAATTTAATATAAAAATAAGCATCCTAGCGTCAAATGGTCCCTCCCTATGTTTTGACACTTTTCAAAAAATTTAATTTCTGCACTTTGAGTCTCATCTTTTACGATTAAAACAAAATCTACCCGCCCTATCTAAAAATGATGAATAAGACGTTTTTATTTTTTTGTTGGGTTAACAACTTTTGTCTATTGATTTTTTTCGTACATTCTGTCATTTTTTAAAAGCGTTTTATTTTTAATGTTATTTTTTACGATCGAAACAAAAGCTGTGCGTTCAAATAAGAAATTCATAGATCTTTTTTGGATGAACAACTTTCGCTAATGAATTTTTTTTTACCTTGCGTTGTTTTTCAGAAATGTAATGTTTCTATTTTTCATATTTTTTTTTTTTTTTTTTTTTT
>NC_046666.1:75485440-75487611 GCF_010883055.1 Belonocnema kinseyi | reverse complement strand
TTTCGTGAAATAATCTCTGCCTTTGAGATGAGCTTGCGACATTATAATGTCATTTGTGTTAGAAGAGGCAAGTTTCTTATATTTCTCCCTGAAGTCAGTGTATATTTTTCATATTATTTTTCACGATTAAAACCTAAACTACTTCCTATCTATCCAAAAATGATAGGCAATAAATTTAGAGCTCTTTTATGGTTTAAAAACTCTTCTTAATTGTTTTTTTAGCTTGTTTCATTTGTTCGAAAAAATTTTGTTTTTTATTTAAAATTTTATTTTTTAGCAGCAAAACAAAAAATACGCGTCCTATCAAAATTTGAGTAATCAAAAATTTCTAGGCCTTCTTTGGGTGCATGAATTTTGTCTTTTCATCTATTGTCGTGTCTTGCATGGTTTGACCATAAAAAAAAGAATTTTTGTTTTCTCATAACTTTTTGTATGATCAAAATTTGAATTTTCAATTTTTCAAAAAAATCCAAAAAAGTTGGTACGATAATCTTGCACGGTGTTTAAAAGGCAATGTTTTTCTTTTCTTGTCTTTTTTTTTCATAGCGTGCGTTCTTTGTCTTAAAATTTTCATTTTATTTATTTTTTATTGTTTGAATGCTAAATCTCTGGTCATACGTCATAAGGATAACTTGTTTGTATTTTTGAGTATATATACTACGAATAACTATAACAAATATTTAAAGAAGTGATCTCAAATATTTTGAAAATGCTCTAACTCTTCAAATTTGTATCCAAAATGGCTGGCTAACGAACTTAACCTTCAGTTTAGGAAAATCGAAGCTGTCAATTTTTTCCAAACTCATAGTAATAACAGACTAAAAATTTACAGACGCACAGAAAGACAAACAAATTCATGAAAACCTGATTTTCGGGCTCAGAAGGTCTCAACAGTGTACCTTCAATAAAATCGGGAGGAGGGGGGAGTAAATTTTACATAAGTATAATACCTTCTCTGGTGGAACTGTAAAAATTAATTACTGGTGGTAATATTTTTGTTTAGCTAATTTCAAAATGAAAAAAGATTCCCTCTTGCTAAATAATTATGGCACGTAATTGGTCGATTAAAAGAACTTGCCTTCAGTAAAGTTCAATCGTAATCATGCGAGCTGCCTCGTCCTGGAGAGCAAACATGTAGTTATACTCCCCGACTGCTAGTTCTGCTACAGATATATTAAATTCAAAATGTATTTATTGAAAATCGCCACAATGGAATTTTTCGGGAGGGTTGGTTTGATCTATTCGGACGAGGCAGTTCGCACAATGGCGCTTGAACTTCACTTAACCCGAGTAAAAATGCTTCGATTTAAGTTTGACTTGAATTGTCCCCAATCAAGACATGCTGAAGTCAAAAATGTCGATTTGAGCATGTCTTAGTTTTGAGACGGAGACAGACTTCAATATATGTGTTGGAGATAAGTTTCTATGTCTTGATGACATAAATTTATCTCTTGAGTCAAATTTTTATGACTCCAACACGAGCGGTTTATAACTTCAAGTGTATACCTGTCATAACAAAAAGGGCGATTCTGACTGTCATAAAAGCTAACCTTTTTAATGATTGAACAATCTCGTATATTTTTATATAATATATGCATTCGATCAACTCATTTACTGATTTTCATTTGTATTATACTTGTTTGACGATGATACCGAAAATGTTGTTTGTTTTTACGTATTTCTAATGGCTTAGGATATCCTTCTGGAAAGTTACCATTTTTATTTTTTTTAAGGAAATTTTTAAGGGTTATACTCGTTCAGACCTATAGATTCTGATTTTTTAAATTAAAAATAACTAATTTAAGAATTACAAACTTTTCATTCATCAATTTTAATCTCATTAATGAGCCGAAAAAGGTTCGACCATTTCAGCCAAGACAAGCAAACGTCGTATTAGCCAAGAAAAGGCTTGACTTGGGACAAGTAAACGCCGTCTCACCTGTCGTGGCCATAAAAGTAAGACGAAGGCCTACGTCTGGACTCAGTTTTGATACGCAGCCAGATATCGATGCGTTAGAAACGAACTCAAGACATATCTAAGTCGAACTCAAGTAGAAGCATTTTTATTCGAGTGAAGTGGAAAAGTTCGACTTCAGCATGTCTCAGTTTTTAGACAGAGCCAGATATCTATTTATGTCTTGGAGACATGTTTATAAGTCTTGGAGGCATAA
>NC_046666.1:75475275-75485340 GCF_010883055.1 Belonocnema kinseyi | reverse complement strand
ACTTATTTACGGATTTTCATTTGTATTATACTTATTTAACGATCATACTGAAAATGTTGTTTGTTTTTACGTATTTCTAACGGCTCAGGAGATCCTTCTTGAAAGTTACCATTTTTATTTTTTTGAAGAAAATTTTAAAGGGTTTTCAGACCAACAGATTCTTCATTTTTTAATTAAAAATAACTAATTTAAACATTGCAAATTTTTAATTTATCAATTTTAATCTCATTTATGAGCCGACAGTGGACTTGAGACAAGTAAACGTCGTCTTAACTAAGACAAGGCTTGACTTAAGTCCAGTCAACACCATTTTACCTATCGTGGCCATAAAAGTAAGACGAAGACCTATGTCTCGACTAAGTTTTGAGACGCACCTAGACATTGATGTTTTGGAGATAAACTCAAGACATAACCAAGTCGAACTGCTTTGTCCTCAATATCAATCATGTAGATATTTAAAGAATCTTTAAAGCATATTTAAAACATCTTTAAATAGCTATTTAAAGACGCTCCGTCCACTTTAATTTTGATGCTCTGTATATTAAAAACGAGAGAAGTTTATGAATAAGCTTACATGAAGATTATACAGAAATCTGCTGCTGACTAAGTTTTGAACTTGAACATAAGGTTAAATAACATCAATCATGATGGCTGTTACCAGATCACCATCTGGAGCAATTGACCTTGAATAGAACCTGGTTAATACTGTGTATTTTCTACTCCACCGAGCTGATTGATGAATGATATCGATTTTACAGCCTCTTTGTGCTGCTACCGATGTCGACGAATGTCTGGTGCTATGTACTGAAAACACATCGGTTTGTAGACCGCTTTCATTGTGAGTCTGTTTAATCCATCGGCTTATTGTCTCTAATGTTGCTTCGTGGTGTGGCTTTTTGAAGGTTAAGAAGAGTTTGGTACAACTTCCACTTATCTGTGACGTTCTTTTGAGGCACGTCAATAAGGCGGATGCCACACATAACGTCTTTTAATTTTTGAAAAAAGAAATATTTAATACTGGCTGGTTTCCGTTAAAACCTGTGTTTTTTATTCCTTCCGCTATAAAGATTAACACCAGAAGGATTGAGGATTGCGGCGTGCTGGATCTCACGTCGCAGAGTGGGAAAAAATGGCTTTTTTGGTTCAAAATAACTAATTTTTAAATAATTAATTTTGTTATAAGTAAACAAATATGACGAAAAAAATTGCCAATTTTTCTATTTGACGTTCCCGATGCACGTCAATAACAGGGAAATTGTTTAAATCGTCTAAGTTGCATAGAGTAAAATTATTTAAAGATGTTACAATATTAGACAATAAACAAAACAAAAGTTTTGTAAACCAATTAGTTATTGAAAACAAATTTTCTACGATTTTCCATAATTATACGTTTTCTCAAGTCATTTCAAGTTATTTTTTGTTATTCTGAGGCTATGGCAAAACAAATGACGATAACACTGATATGCTACTGTTTCTCCATTTTTGTCGCATCTTTGGTATTCGTTTCAGGCAGAGTTCATTTCAGACTCTCTCAACTCTAATGGGCAAATATGAATAATTATGATTATTATTTCAGGCATAGTACAAGTTGCGGCCAACTGTTGGCGCTGCGGGTCGGCACAGGTGATTGAATTTGAAGGTTTGAAAATTGAAAGTGTCAAAAGGTGCCAAAGATATATTTTATTTGCAAAAATGAATCGATGACTATAAAGTTAAGCAATCGGAGGTTCTTTTGCCGAAAATAACCTACAGAGAAATCGATAAAAGCGGTTATCGAGTATGCTTCCTGCGTTTTCGGGCGAAGGATTTTCACGCGGTCCGTGAAATTTTTTCAAAACAAAAATAGTGCCTCCCATGTTTTTGCCTGAAAAAGAAGTGAATGATCTTCCTGCAGATGGTCCGGTTGAGGTAGCCCGTGATATAGACGCTAATTTGAATACATTTACATTTAATTATTTTACGTGTATGTTATTATATGAATTGTAAATATGTTTTGAATCTTAAAATTCAATATGATAATTAATAAAATGAATAAATAAAGTGAAAAATGTATAAAGCTATATTAAAAGTAATTTATTATACTTTACATATATATATATAATTATTTGCATATCTTTCTCACTTTGTTTATCCAATTTATTGATAAATATATTCAATTTTAAAATGATTTCCATACATACAATTTATATATGGCACACATACGTCACACATTGATACTTTTAGTTCAAGTTGCGGCCAATTTTTGGCGCTGTGCTTCTTCATATTTCTACCATTAAGTTGATATGGCCTGGTTCATTTGCATTTTGCTGTATTATAAAGTAAAACAGAAAGTATCATAGTCATAGACAGTTAGTAACTTGAATTCGTCTTTATTTTAACAACATTTGTTACCAGGCTAATACGTTACTGTTATTCAAAAATCAGTCATAGGCGAATATCTGATTCCTTTATAAGAAATTTCTGCTACGTACTTTGAAGCATCTAATGTTATAAATAGAGTTTTGAGTTATTTGCTGATGAAGAATTGCAGTAAATACCTACGTATGTTAGGGGATCACATTTTCTCGACAAATTCGTTTGACAGTAAATAACAAAATGTGGTGCATGAAAAATTATTTCGTTACAAAAGACGAAAAACACTCACTTGTGTACAGTAAGTCCCCAATTAAAATTGAAAATGCCGTTCTGAGCAATTTGTGCTCAGGCGGGAGAAAAAACTTGGCTAATGAACTAATAAATTTGATCACGAAAGTGCTATAGCTATTTAAGAAATTACGAATGAACAGGTTATACCTTTTACTTTCGAAGAAGCTATAGCCTTAGCTGAAGATACAAAACTTAAGAAGCACCAATATGAGACTATCCGGATTCAAGCTTGGTTACAAAATGCAGACAGTTTTCCTATGTGAATCCTGAAGACGCTAAGAAAGAATGTCTTCCTGCTAAAGATAGCATGGAAATAACGGAGACTGGTGTTAGAGTTGATTTACAACAATTTTGTGATCACACAGTGAGGCACATGTTAAAAATCCTAAATATTTTGCCGCTTGATTTGGCGAAACAAAAGAACGTTGCAATTCAATGTCTCTACGAATATAGTTGTGATTCTGCATCTGACCATAGTCGGTATACTCAAAAATTTAGTTAAGAAGAAACATCTGATGCAGGTGTATTCATGATATCAATGGTACCATTGCGCATGCATATAACCTGTTTCAAACGCGACTGTGAAAACTGTTCAGAATGTGAATAAACGATAAAAATTTGGAAAAATAAAAGTACTGGGTCCACTGGACTCTGTGGCTACTTATGTATATTCAAGAGCTTTCCTATAGCCGACCCTGCAATACGGTATGTCTGCTCAGAATTGATTGACTTTAGGGTAGGTTTGTCCAAACATTTAAAAAATATCCCTGAATGGTTTCGATGTTCTACCTGAGCTCGACGAGTTCTTCCAGGGAGGGCTTCTGGATGTCAATGAACCCGTGATGTGTTCCGCCCTGAAAACTTGATGAAAACTTGGATTTTTTCATGGTACGTTGTGGTTCAGAACTCCCAGAAAAAAGCTTAATGTTGGGCGGACGGATGAGAAGCACGACATCCTGAAGTAGGCGCGAAAATTGTATTTGAATAAAAAATATCTGTGGCGGAACTAGCAGTCAGGGCTGAACTACACTTTTGATTTTGAGGACAAGGCAGTGATCATTTTCAATTAAAGAGCGTAGTTATAACAAGTAATTTTTTCCCTGATAAGTTCCATCTTTTTTTACATCCTATAATTAAATTTCGCATGGTGAAATTTCATGCGGTAAAAGTCAAGAAGAGGCAAGAGTTTTATGTTGATATCAAATACAGCAGAAAGCCATTAAAACTAAAAGCTACCCGAATAGAACTAATTTGAACTGATACATAAATACCTAACCCTGATAATCGTCCTCCTTTATCTCAACGCCGAATTGATTAATCAAATCGATTAAATTTTAAAATGCTGTTTCCATTTTGTAGTGTGTAACCAATTAAATATAATTAGCCAACAATTATTGAAGAATGTGATGCCATATGTCATGAGATTCGACTCGTGCAATAATATTAATCGCTTACACTTTAAATATCAGGATATCAGCAATAATACGTGACAAACATTTTCGTTGAGTGGTTGAAAGATTTTAATCGTATTTCGACCTTTATTACAAATTACACGTGCCAACCACCCCTGTCTCAAGTGAGGGGTTCCATTTAAATAGTGCCTTTGATTGCATCTCAGACATTATCACGAAACGTTTTTAGGTTTTAAATTACTACCCAGTAGGATATAGGATATCAAGTAATTGCTTAGTTTAAAAGAATTAGAATCTTAAATGATGTATGAATATCTTCAAATCGTGTCGGAATTTCGAATAATATTCAAAGTCTATTTCGAGATTTTCAACATATTTCTACTGTATTTAACGCTCGTGATGTTCCCAATTGTTGGAACAATGACCTCTATTTGTATCCAGTGGACACATATATGTCTACTCCCTGAGTTTCATTAACAATTTTTTTTTAAATTACTCATACATGGTATGCAGTTAGGGAAGATGAAGTCCTATAATTTGAATATGGAATATGAATATGAAATATTGTATTATGGAATAGTCGTGAGTAGATTAAAAATACAAATCCGAATTGTTTTTAGAAAAAAAGTGGAGAATACCTGACATAAGTTCATCTAAAATATACTTATTATAAAAAAATATTAATTTATAAAAAGTTTTATAAAAATTAATTAGGTCTGTCAACAGAAATTAATTTACGGAATTTATTTATAAGTTTGTTAAATTTATTTAATAATAGTTAATTATTAATAATTATTTATTTATTTTTATTAATTTTTAAATTTGATGTGGAAAGAATATGATCTTATCTGTAGTAAAAGAAAGAGTTTATAATAGTTTTCCAATTTTGATATACATGCAATATTCTAATAAATGCAATATTCTTAACCGAGACCTTTGCTAGAATCAGAGAGTCGGTCTATATCAAAGTATACCAGTCAATCATAAGTACAAATAGGTTGCGTATAGTTCTAATATAAAAACCTGAGAGGGCCCATATATGAAGTGCGGTAATGTGCTTGGTGTAAGAAGTCTAGAATAAAAACCCTCCTAAGTCTCCTAAATAAATACAAGAAATACACTAAATGCTTTAAGTAAACATTTTGCGGTTTGTGCTTAAAAGTGTTATTTTAGGTATCGTTCGCAGTACCTAAAATGGCACTTATGATGGCGGTGTGATAAATAATAATTAATGAATTTGTTTGAAACCTGAAATTGAATTGTTTTTACTAAAAATATGAAATTTAATGATTTTCATAATAATTTTTGAGGTAAATCTATTTAAAAATTTCAAAATCAATTTGAAATTGAAAGTCTTCGAAAATAATTTGTAACGAAATATTGAAGATTAAAATAGTCAAATCAGGAACATCCTTACATTGAAGGAATTTCAATTCTACATTCTTAACATTAAAAACTTAAAAATTTTAAATTGGAATTTCAAAATGGTGAGATTTTACATTCAGTCTATCAATATTTTACCTTTCCTAACTAGTTAATTGTACATTTAAAAATTATATGAATTCATTTCTGGCGCTCATCTTGATCATCCAACTTCTTTCAATAAGTCCGTAAGCAATTTACTATAATTAGAAGATATTTTCATTTTAAATTGGTTGGCATCGTTTTTCAATTACGCATACTACAAACACTGTCTTATTTCCGCGTGGAAATAATTCCTGGCAGACTGGAATTATTCTAGCACCAGTCCTGGATTATTCGTGGCTGTCTGTTCACACCGAATTAGATTGGCGCTCTTTTGGTGCTATCTATACATACTAGATAAGAAAAATCCATCACGCAGTTCTATGTAGACCCACTAATTTCTCTAGCCAGAATTTGACATCACATTAATATGAAAATTCCATCTAAAACCTAGCTTGGCTCTAGAAAGTCTATATATTTGGACTTTGAAAAAGAAGGCGTCATTTAAAAACTAATTAATAAAAGATAACAAATTACATTTATTGCATATAATCACGCCACTTTTAAAGTTTCGCCAGTCTTCCGCAACGTTACCGCAGTGCTCAAATCAAAGGAAATAGAAGAAATAAAGTTGCATGTGTTGTCAGTGCTTTCTCATGAAAGTAATTTTCCTTTTCGTATGACATGATGTATGCAGTACTCATACACCTTAAAATGACAAATTTCGTAATATCAAATATTATGCAGTGCTACCAACAGCACTTAACTTTCATCATGCAGTGCAATTTCAAAACTTCTACCAAAAAAGTTGGCAACAATAGCCGGAATCGAATTGCAAGAATCAGATGTTCGCCATGCCGCCATTCAGTGTGAAGACGTTTCGTTTCGCGACCACGAGGTTAGAAGTTTTCCAGATTCTCTTTCGACGCAAGGGCGTTGGAGTCAAGACCAAACCTCAAAACTGGATCTTCTCATTTTACTCCATAAATACTAAAATTACATCTTTTCTAGATAATCAAGACTTAGTCATCTTTTCAATTAAATCTTCATTCGGAGTAGAACATTGGCTAATTCCAATGGTTTTTGTATTAGGTGTTTTTTTATTCTAACCCCAGCATTTGATAAAAAAAAACGTCTCACATAAAAGCTATTGGAATTAACCAATTTTTCACTCTGAATAAAAATTTGATTAAATGCAAGAATATACCCTAATGATTTGAAAAATATGTAATTCTAGTATTTATGGAGTAGAATGAGAATTCAATTTTGAGGTTGGCTCCTGGTTCCAAAACATTTACAATTAACATTTTCTTTTGTAGCAATAATGTTTGGAAACATTCTGACAAAAAAGCACGTACGGGCTATATTCCACTTTTCTCACAGAAATCTGCATTTTTTTATGTTCTCAATGTAGCTCATAGTGCTTTTACGCTAGAATGCTTTGATTATAAAAAAAGTATTAAATTTGCAATCTATATCTACTAGATTTTACTAGATTCACCAGAACGCGCCAGTACCGCTGGTGTAGATAGCGGCTAGTCGATTGGAGCGTTACATTTGCGCACTGCCCCAGCATACGAGTAGTTTCTCGAGATAGCGCCAGTATAGACTCGTCGCGGTTTAGGCGGTTTAGTAATAATAGGTTTATAATTTATGGAGAATAAAAACTACAGTTGAAATAGGAAAATACTGAAAATAAAATAAAAAAATTACATATTTAAAAAAAGTAATTTTTGGTTTTGGAACAGCCAAATGTATCTTTAACTTACTGATTTTTATATTTTTAACTTAGTTATGGAACTTAATGCGTTTTAAATTTATACCAAATCGAAATGTTACGTAGAATTTTTTAGCTAGTAATGAATACCGAGAAATTATGTTTAGGAAAATTCAAAAAAATTGTTTAAGTCTGCTATTATTTTCACTTATTTTAACTTATTTTAACTCTAATTAGGCCTTTTCGGTCATTGTAATTTCAAAGTAAACTGTAAAATAAATTATAAATAACAAACGTCTATCAAAATGACGCCTACTGCATTAGCGTCATATTCTGCCTTCCAAAATTTACATTTCATCTTTTAAATATCTTTATTTTAACGAATTAAGACTTTGATTTATTAGCAATAATATTCCAAATAAATTGTGCTGCAAATCTCTATTTTAAAGATTTCGCTAATATCGTTGGTTTGTGTCCAACGATATTTATGGTCGAATGAAGGAAAAATATCATTCGTTAAGCTATATATATTGTTTCCGTGTAACTTAGCAGTGATTTTCTATGTGAAAAAAATGTCACACCATAAATTTGATGATTGACCCTTAAAAAAGACGTAACTTAGAAGTTATTTTACATGTGACAATAAAAATATGCCATAAATTTATTTATTAATACTCAAAACAGATTGTTTTTTTTAAATGGAAGTTTTCTTTACCTTTAACTGAATAAAATAATCATCTAGTCTTAAAACTCTAGGCATCGAAAGGCCTTAGGATAAGAGGAATTGTTCTGTTTCTAGAGAGTACATCTTTCTGGGTGACCATTTTTTTATAAAGAAAAATTCATTTATCAATAAATTAAAGTATTATTTTAAACAAGGAAACAGAAAGTGGTGCACTTAAGACTTGAAAGCCACGCTACCTAAAGAAAACACATCGTGAAACTGTTTTATGAAGATCTAAGTAATGTTGCCCTTATGGTACATAAAGGTTCTTTGTTAACTAGTTTGGCGGAAAAACATCTTAGGAGAATTTCAGATCTAATCGTTACGTTTCGCTCTAATTTTAAACATCAATGGGTGTATCTGCTTCCAGAAGGCCAGTATCAGAAACTTCCGTTCAAAACTTTACAGTGATTATGATGATTTAAAGTATCACTTCTGAAAAATGATGAATCGCTTATCAAGTAGCATAGAAAAGCTTGAAGAAAAATAATCTTTTAACAGACTTGACAGCCAGAAAATAGGGGAATAATAGTACAATACCCATAAATATAAGGAAATAACAAGAGAACAGATTTTATTTAAAAAATAATGTATAAGCACCATATTGAATCCAATAGGAAAAGTTTCAGACTTCAAGTCGAAATATACATTGATGATATGCATTTTCAACAAAATATTTGAGTTCTTTACAAACAAAAAAATCAATTTTAAAGTAAAAAGTTGCATTTACTACCACATAGTTAAAATTTCAAGCCAAAAAGATGAATTTTTTGTACGTCGGTTGAATTTTTCAACGAAGAAACATGAATATTTAATCCAACGGGACAAATTTTTTATCCAAAAAGTCGAATTTGCAATGAAATAGTTGAATTTTTAATGAAATGAGGTTGATTTCTTAATCAAATAGTTGAGTTATCACAAAATAGGTAAATTTCCAACTAAAATTATGCATCTACAATTGATGATTTTTCAAGGCAACAAGCTTAATTCTCCACAAAAATATTATAATTGATATTTCAACTAAAAAAGATTTCAATTTTAAATAAAAGACAGTCGAATTTAACTAGAAAAGATAAATTCCCAACAAAAAATGTAATAAATGATATTTCAACCAAAAAGATTTTATTTTTAAATTCTGTAATTAAGAACAGTTGAATTCTACCAATAAGACCAATTTATAATCAAATAGTTGCTTTCTTTATTCAAGCAGATAATTTTGAAACAAGCACTTGAACGTTTAGCCAAGGAAAACAACATTTCTACCTTAAGAATTATCAACAAAGACAAATTTGCTATTCAAGAAAAAAAAGAGAAGTTGAATTTTTAATAGAAATGTAAATTTGGTACCAAATAGTTTCATTTGAAGTACCAAATAGTTGGTATCAAATAGTTTCATTTGAAGTTGAATTTCATCTGAAAACGATTAATTTTCAGCCAAAAATGGAACTGTTGACTTTTAGTTTAAAAAATAATTCTCAAACAAAAGAAAAAGAATTTTTAAATATTAAATCTTCAAACCAGTGAAATAGATTTTCAACAAAGCAGTTCATCTTTTACCAAGCAGTTGAATCTGAATTAAGAAGAATAGTTTTCTAGAAAAAGGATAGATAAATAAACTTACAGAAAACACATCAATTTGAAACCAAATGGTTAAATTTTCTTCTAGAAACGATACATTAAACAAAAAATTAAACAGTTTAATTTTCAGTTCGAAAAAATAAGTTTTAAGGAAAAAATTCCTATAAAATAATCAAATCTTGAACCAAATTGTAGAATTTTCAATCAAAAGAGATGAATCTGTTACAAAAATATAAAAGTAGACTGTTCAATTTAAGAAAATCTACTTTCAAAGATAAATCTCTGGATTTTCTTAATGGGATATTTCACTTCAGTTCACAGTTAAGCGGGAAAACGAGAAAACCAGGAAGTTTCCGAAAACAAAAGAAAAAAGGAAATTCTTTAAAAAAATTGTTTTATTTATTTAATTTAATTTAATTTATTTTATTTTATTATATTTTACTTTACTTTGCTTTGCTTCGCTTTGCTTTGCTTCGCTTCGCTTCACTCCACTCCACTCCACTCCACTCCACTCCACTCCACTC